>NC_059208.1:58410611-58498900 GCF_020615455.1 Coregonus clupeaformis | reverse complement strand
GACATATGCCTTCTATCACCAGTTACCATTGGTATGTTGCCTCCAGATATTTTGAGACTTTGAGAGAAACTTTTATCACAGTACTGTTTCTTGTTGGCTGTGACAAAGTTTTATGGTTGTTTGTGATAAAAACTGTCTGGAGAGTGTGCCTTGGTGGGAAGAAAGAGAGGGACAGGAAGGGTAATTCACAGGAAGTAGAATGTGCTTATAAGGGATTACATTTCAAGATGCCAACACATGCCCTCAAGTACAGAAAAGTTTATAAAATATGCAATGAAAGAAATGTGAAAAGGAAGAGAGCGGCTGTGCATCTTTTAACTCAGACCCTTCCAAACCTGGACCTTTTTCAATCTGCCTGACTCATAGGAAGGAAACACTACCTTGGTAAATTGTAGGATTTGGGAAATGAAAACTGAGGCCAAGCAAGGCTTAATTAAATGAAAACATTGTTTGTCTTTGAATGAACTGAACTCAAAACAAAATTACTCACAGCACTTATGTCATTAAAGCCTGGGGGGGAAAACAAGGATGGATTTGGTGAGATATTTCAAAAGTCAAATCAGTTATCCAGCCAAAAGAACTAAGTAGATAACTCAGTGCTCTGATAGGGCAAAGCAAGTATGGGCAACTGCATATGTGGAGTGTCTGAAAGTAGGTTTTGCGAAACAAGTGGGAGAATCAACACCAGTGGGTGTGTCAACCTAACAGCTAATTGGGCAGATTGGTTGTCACTCAAGACTGTTTTGCGTGGCTGCTTCCTGCTTCCTTGTAGCATTTTAGCTAAGCCGGTTAGGCAGGTTAGGATCATTAACGTGGCAGGTTAGGAGAACTAACGTAGCAGGTTAGGATAATTAACATGGCAGCTTATGAGAACTAACGTAGCAGGTTAGGATAATTAACGTGGCAGGATAGGAGAATTAACGTGGCAGGTTTGGATAATTAACCTAGCAGGTTAGGAGAATGAGGTTAAGGAAAAGGGTTAGGTTTAGCTAAAACGCTACAAGGAAGTAGCAAGCAGCCACACAAAACGGTCTTGATTGGCAACCAATCTGCCCAATTAGCTGTTAGCTTTCAATACACTCACTGGTGTTGATCCTCCCACTTCCAGACACACTCATATGCAGTTAATTATGGGCTTGTTCGACATTGCAGCCGGCAGTGCAGGCGACTTCCGACTGACTGATCTACAAATCACCTTGCATCATAAATAACTACTCATTATTATTTGTAGATCAGTCAGTCAGTCACCATTTACCCACAATGCATCATGGATTTGATGCTCTCGAACACGGCCCATGACTCGGGCAAGGCGGCAAGACCCATCATCTCCCATGGGTCTGCGGGCCAACAAAAGCAGCACCGCTGCCATGGCGACCACCATTTAATTGGCTAAATGTGCTTTTGAGATTTAACAGAGTCAGGTTTGCTGCCAAGAGTGGGCAGGATAAAGATCAGGGTGGGAAAACACAGGGTCCTGATGGGCATGATTTTAAACTCAGCAGAGAAAGAAAAGAACAGCATTCTGCCAGTGCACCCACTGTTGTTGAATTGCATGCAAGCGACTGACTGTTATGAGGGTGGAAAAAGTACCCAGCTGTCATACTTGAGTAAAAGTAAAGATACCTTAATAGAAAATGACTCAAGTAAAATTGAAAGTCACCCAGTAAAATACTACTTGAGTAAAAGTCTAAAAGTATTTGGTTTTAAATATACTTAAGTATCAAAGTAAAAGTAATTGCTAAAATATACTTAAGTATCAAAAGTAAAAGGATAAATAATTTCACATTCCTTATATTAAGCAAACCAGACGACACCATTTTTTTGTTATTTTTTTAATTTACAGATAGCCAGGGGCACATTCCAACACTCAGACATAATTTACAAACAAGCATTTGTGTTTAGTGAGTCTGCCAGATAAGAGGCAGTAGGGATGACCAGGGATGTTCTCTTGATAAGTGTGTGAATTGGACCATTGTCCTGTCCTGTTAAGCATTTAAATTGTAACGAGTGTCAGGGAAAATATATGGAGTAAAAAGGATATTATTTTCTTTAGGAATGTAAAAGTAAAAGTTGTCCAAAATACAAATAGTAAAGTACAGATACCCCCCAAAAAACGACTTAAAGTACTTTACACCACTGAGCAGTCATTGGATGTATGATTGAAACCATAGGGTTTCATCAACGCATGGGGTTTCATCCTATTCCCTCCCCAAGTCCCCAGTTTCACCCCCAATCTCTGTCTGAAGCCTATGTTTATTTGTCTTTTAGATCTCTCCTTCTCTCTTTGGCTCTCCTCTCTGGAGGATGACATAAGCATCGGTTCTTTCCCATTTCCCAGAGGAGACCCCACACAGTTCTTCTTAGCATGCATGTGTGTTTCTGTGGGAAAAGTGAAACCCCCGCCCTGGGTACACAAGAAAGGGTCAGCCAGGTCACTGCTACAGAAATACCATAAATACAAACAGATTAACAGATAACTGGACACAGCACTCGGTTAGGAAAGCAAGCTAACTGACTCTGTGTCCTCAGTGGGGATTATGGTGTCCTCAGTGGGGACTATGGTGTCCTCAGTGGGGATTATGGTGTCCTCAGTGGGGACTATGGTGTCCTCAGTGGGGACTATGGTGTCCTCAGTGGGGACTATGGTGTCCTTAGTGAGGAGTATCCCAGATAGCACACATATATCGCGCAGACGTCGGCCCGATGTATACATGATACGTCGGACCGATGTAGCATGGAGAGCGTTTTCACATTTGCAAGATGTCGCTGAGACGTCGGCATTAGATGGCATTCGCCCTCCAGCCGCTGTTAGGATGATGCATGTCAAAGCTGCATGCTGCCTAGCCGCTCTAAGGATGACATTAAAAATACCTTTATTTGAGGTCGGAGCCAACAGCAAATAATGTTTCGCTACACGATTTGAATTACCCTTACCAAATGAGTGTAAACATCGAATTTGAATAGAAAATATAAGAAAGATTATTAGCTAAATTATACTGGCAATAATAAAAACTAATATGCTTTACTAGACTATAGGTGATTTTGTTTGTGGGTAAAATGAAGAGAGAAGATTCAAGTTAATGTCAAGTTTATACCATCAAGTTCTTAAAAGAACTCCAGCACAGAGAGAGAAACAAGGCACAGAGAAACAGAAACATCACATTTAACAAAAATATAGCTCATGCAGAGGGTGTGCAGTTAGTTCCATAAAGATGGAATTAAGGTTTTATTACAGGCTAAGAGTAGTGAATATGTGATGAATATATTTACAAAAAAAAGGTAATGTTTGAGCCACATGGTGAAAAGAATGGGGACAAGTCCTGTAATCAGAAAATGCGCTTTTATTCATTTACTTAAGCCTATAGGCTTTATACATATTTTCTGATAAAAGTATTGCCAACCATGAACTGAAAATGTTTGACTGTCCATGGGTAGGATATGCCTAAAAGATGTGAAACGTGCCCCACGTGGGTGAGGAATGATTATGCATCGAGAGAAGGCAGCCATTCAAGCATTGTGACACTCGTCTTAATTTCAATGTCTACACGATCTACGGCCGACTCTGTGATGCTGAGCGGCCATGTTACGGTGCATTTCGACCTCCCACACTCACAGCCGACGTCGGCGAGATGTATGTGTGCTGTCTGGTTATGGTGTCCTCAATGGGGATTATGGTGTCCTCAGTGGGGATTATGAGTCCTCAGTGGGGATTATGGTGTCCTCAGTGGGGATTATGGTGTCCTCAGTGGGGATTATGGTGTCCTCAGTGGGGATTATGGTGTCCTCAATGGGGATTATGGTGTCCTCAGTGGGGATTATAGTGTCCTCAGTGGGGATTATGGTGTCCTCAGTGGGGATTATGGTGTCCTCAGTGGGGATTATGGTGTCCTCAGTGGGGATTATGGTGTCCTCAATGGGGATTATGGTGTCCTCAGTGGGGCCGTAGTGAAGAAATTTACCAGGAACACAATGTCCCCATCACAATGACCTCCGACACTTCATTGGACTGTAGTGGTGATGGCTGGGTGGGGATGGGGAATACGTGGCGGTATTCTGTTACATGCTCCTCGCTAAGCCTTCTGAGACTCAGTGGAAGAGAGAGTGGAATCAGACAGTGAGACACTGAGCTGGCCGTCAGAAAATGGCACAGTTCCTCCCATTGGAGATGACACACAGTGTCATAGTAGAAGAGAACATGTTGATTATTTCCTGTCTGTGGGGGAAGTTCTAATACATTAATTATTTTTGAACCACAGGACTTCGTATTGGAGACAGGCTGGTGAATGGTTGTCAACAAACAAGCAGAGAGGTCAAAATGGAACCAATTAGGAAAGACATGGAACTGCTAAGTAACAGCATGGCGACCTATGCTCACATCAAAGGTAAGACCCCCTTGTTATTTCTGCTTATAGTTCCAGGATAAAAGGACCCTTTGTTCATTATTTTTTTATATAAAATTGTCTTATTCTTTATCTTTCATTTTGATGCTTTGAGAATTCCTTCCCGAACGAGCTGTAACCTCTTGAGTTTAACCATAATCCGTTCCAGGGACTTATATGTCCTGTTTGCTTTGGCTTGACCCCCCTGAACTGTGAGTGTCTGCATGCTTACCCTTAGTCCTCACTTCCTGCACCCCCTATTACAGCTAAAGGAAAGTGGCTTTTTATACAGTCAGAATAAAAAGACACAGGGCCTTTTCCGCTCGTGCTCATTGTGAAGACATTAGACAGGAAACGGATACCCAACAAGGCATTCTCAAAGCACGGACAATTCACATGCTGTTGCTGTATTTAGTATGAACGAGACTGCGAATGGCCCTGTTGAACCCCTGTCAATGTAGGTGATAGCCTCTAAACCCACCTGATCTCACAAGCTCACAGTCAGTGTGGTTTCACGAGGCTTTGTAGGTGAGGGATCTAACAACCTGTTTTTCCCATCCAGCCAACCCAGAGAGCTTTGCTCTGTATTTCATGATGGGTGTGTGTTTTGGCCTGCTCCTGGCCCTGTGCCTCCTGGTCACCGGCATCACCTGTAGGACCCGCCGCGCCAAGAAGCCAGCCCCCTCCCCAGAGAGGAGACAACTGAAGGAGTCCAGCGAAGAAGAGGAGGAGGAGGAGGAAGAGGAGAGTGTGGATGTGGAAGAAGGGGAGGAGGTAGAGATCCCTAAAGTGACGGTTGCGCCCATGAGCGACCGCAGCAGCCAATCAAACGGTACTTTGAGGAGCGTGAACGTGTTTGCGTCGGCGGAGGAGCTGGAGAGGGCGAGACGACTGGAGGACAGGGAGCGCATCGTCAGGGAGATCTGGAGGAACGGACAGCCAGATATACTGACCACTGGGACGGGGACCATCGGACGGGTACACTATCATTAACAGATTAATGTGACTTAAGGACCTAAAACATATAGTCTTAACCCTGAACTAATAAGGGTTTATCTACTCCAGGCAGAGACTGTAGAGGACTACTTCATTGGGCACAGATTCACCTTCATCTTTTAATTAAACGTTTTTGTGTTTTTTTACAAACGTATTTCATTATCATTCATGTACAGGCCTATGACAAAAGTGTGTTGCACAATACAATGTAAGCTTTAACGTTTAATTCTTCAATGAGTATTCCGATTTTTTTCTTCTTCTTCTGGTAAGAAAAAATTGAACGTCATAACCACTGCTCCCAATGGACACACATAATAATCGACATGAAAAATACCCCACAATTGATTTACAATGCAGACAGCTTGAAGAAACAACCACCAACATTGCTGCCTCTTCTTGTATAATGTCAACATTTGCTTATTGACTCTTCTGTGGTTGTAACGCTGCTCCCACACAGTCCAACCCTCCAAGCTCCAACCCTCCAGGCTAATCTTAGCCGGCTAGAAGTCTTCCCACAGAATCCGCCCAGCCTTTAACCCAGCGTTAGCCGCCACCTCTGACCCCATCACTTCCTGTGTTGCCCTTTCCAGTCCTGGCAGCCTCGCTGTAACAGCCAGCAGCTCTATCCTCATGGGAAGGATTGTCGAGGACTTTATGAAAAGGCCACAGATACCTGTCCTGCGTCCCAAATGGAACCCTATTCCCTATAAAGTGCTCTACTATCACAGGAGGTTGGTGGTACCTTAATTAGGGAGGACGGGCTCGTGGTAATGGCTGGAGCGGAATCAGTGGAATGGTATCAAAACACATGGTTTCTATGGTTTCTATGTGTTTGATCCCATGAACTCCGTTCCAGTCATTATTATGAGCCGTCCTCCCCTCAGCAGCCTCCACTGACCACTATATATGGAATAGAGGGCCATTTGGGACTCATCCCTTTAATGCGGCTTAAGTGAGTGATTCTTTGCTTTTGACTTGAGAGGTTATGTAACTTCAGTCTGCACACAGTTGCATATTGAGTGTGATCATTGCCAAATGCTTTATTTGAAATTGGCCCGGTAAAGAATATTTCAGTCCACAGCTAATCACATTGTCCTGAGCAGACTTTTCTTTGGCCTTCATGTCTAAAATAATGTAAGTCGCTCTGGATAAGAGCGTCTGCTAAATGACGTAAATGTAAATGTAAAATGGGTTAGAAATGTTGCAAAATATCCTGTTGAATCCAAAGAACTTCAGATACCACCGCTTTGGATGTGTACAACTTCAAGGGTTAGTTCAGTATTTTGCCAATGAGTCCCTTTATCTACTTCCCCAGAGTCAGATGAACTCCTGGATACCATTGTTATGTCTCTGCGTTCTGTATGAAGGAAGTTGCTAACTAGTGTTATTGCAACGATTGGAAGTCTATGCAACTCAGGATAACAGATTATTGTGAAATAAACACAAATTGCTTATTGGAAATTTGTGACAGGCACACGAAAAAGGAATTTTTTTGAATGTGCAGTACACGATTTTGTATACCGTGCATTTCAATCACAGATAAAGACAGTAGGTTATTTAGGAGGGGAGTTGGTAGGGAGGATGGATGGGTGTATAACACGAACGTCTAGCAACCCAAAGGTTACGTGTTCGAATCTCAACACCTACAACTTCATAATTTTAGCAACTTTGCAACTACTTGGCTAACCCTTTAACCTAACGTTAACCCTTTAACTACTTAGCTAGCACGTTACCTACCCTTAACCCTAGCCTAGCTAACGTTAGCCACAACAAATTGGAATTTGTGTAATGTACACCGTGTTAAGAAAATCGTTGTGAAAATGGTGTAACGCACACAAAAAAGTAGACCGTTTGCCTGTCACGAATTTCGAATAGGTGATTTGTGTACATTTCACAATATGCGATGATAGTGTGTTGGAACAGAGAACGCTGTTAGCCTTAGCTTGCAAATCTACCTACAAACTTCCTTCACAATGGACGTAGAAACATAAAAATGGTTTCCACAAGTACATCTAATAAAGGGCGATCATTTTAATACTAGATCTAATGACTTTTATAGATCAGGGGTTTTATATCACAGGTCAAGCTTAAGAATGTGTAAAACTCTAACAAAACTTTAAGTGCTGAAGGAAAAGGTCAGTAATAAATTGACAAAATTCAAGTGAACTGGAGAACAGATTTATTGAACATTTAAGAGAAGTAGTTCAAAGCTCTGAAGTAACAGTAGAAAATGTCGGCTTGTTTCAAATGTAGCATAAGAACCACAATTAGAATCCGTCCTACAGTTATGTTCGATACATACAGTATGGACACAGGGTAGACCAAACAAAGCAGCACTGTCCCTCACCTGTTTAAACTCCAACAACAATTATACTTTGACAGTTTTTATTTGCCACATACAGGGAAATGTTCTGTACTTCACTTATCTTGTGCCATAAACCTCAATAATACAGGTTTACCTTTTGAAAAAGAACATTACTGAAGGACTAAGACTCAAGCCCATGAACTGCTCCATTGTCAAAAATGTTGGAAAAACAGTGTTCTATTTAAACACTTAAACTCCCAAGATACAAAAGGCCTCAATAACAATAATTTACTTTTGTACATTACGACTTATTTTTCCTCTGTAATTATATTCAATTTTAAAACCTATAGTTATTTACCTAAAATGATATGGCAGAGGCAAACGTACAGCTACTGTTTGTCAGCTCTGAAACAAAAAAAATATGTTGTCGCAGTCCTTTCATTTTACACAGTGAAAATCCCTTTGATGCTTTAAAAACAGAAAACATCTAGTATCACTGGGGGGGGGGGAACACCACACACAAAACAACCTCAACCCCCCCAAAGAAGTAGGAGAGCAGAGGTATTGGCGGTAATGAGAATGCTTAGGATATATGATTAAGAATTCTCAATGGGGCAGGACATACTGTTGTGTGTGAGAAACTCTAATGGTGAGTATTCCCAGTACCCACAGTAGATTGGTCCCATGGGGTGGGGAGGTTCAGTACCCACAGTAGATTGGTCCCATGGGGTGGGGAGGTTCAGTACCCACAGTAGATTGGTCCCATGGGGTGGGGAGGTTAGAGTCCAAACTGTTATGCAAATACCATCAAAAACCTATCATTGCCCAAAACAACTGTTTAGCTAAAGGCTTGCGTTAGCTAGTACAGCAGATCTGTACAAAAATATAGAGCAATGCACATACAGTTGAAGTCGGAAGTTTACATACACTTAAGTTGGAGTCATTAAAACTCGTTTTCCAGCCACTCAACACATTTCTTGTTAACAAACTATAGTTTTGGCAAGTCGGTTAGGACATCTATTTTGTGCATGACAAGTAATTTTTCCAACAATTATTTACAGACAGATTATTTCACTTATAACTCACTGTATCACAATTCCAGTGGGTCAGAAGTTTACATTCACTAAGTTGACTGTGCCTATAAACAGCTTGGAAAATTCAAGAAAATGATGTCATGGCTTTAGAAGCTTCTGATAGGCTCATTGACATAATTTGAGTCAATTGGAGGTGTACCTGTGGATGTATTTCAAAGCCTACCTTCAAACTCAGTGCCTCTTTGCTTGACATCATGGGAAAATCAAAAGAAATCAGCCAAGACCTCAAAAATAATTGTAGACCTCCACAAGTCTGGTTCATCCTTGGGAGCAATTTCCCAACACCTGAAGGTACCACGTAAATCCGTACAAACAATAGTACGCAAGTATAAACACCATGGGACCACACAGCCGTCATACCGCTCAGGAAGGAGACGCATTCTGTCTCCTAGAGATGAACGTACATTGGTGCGAAAAGTGCAAATCAATCCCAGAACAGCAGCAAAGGACCTTGTGAAGATGCTGGAGGAAACAGGTACAAAAGTATCTATATCCAGAGTAAAACGCGTCCTATATCGACATAACCTGAAAGGCCGCTCAGCAAGGAAGAAGCCACTGCTCCAAAACCGCCATAAAAAAGCCAGACTACGGTTTGCAACTGCACATGGGGACAAAGATCGTACTTTTTGGAGAAATGTCCTCTGGTCTGATGAAACAAAAATAGAACTGTTTGGCTATAATGACCATCGTTATGTTTGGAGTAAAAAGGGGGTGGCTTGCAAGCCGAAGAACACCATCCTAACCGTGAAGCACGGGGGTGGCAGCATCATGCTGTGGGGGTGCTTTGCTTCAGGAGGGACTGGTTCACTTCACAGAATAGATGGCATCATGAGGAAGGAAAATTATGTGGATATATTGAAGCAACATCTCAAGACATCAGTCAGGAATTTAAAGCTTGGTCGCAAATGGGTCTTCCAAATGGACAATGTCCCCAACCATACTTCCAAAGTTGTGGCAAAATGGCTTAAGGACAACAAAGTCAAGGTATTGGAGTGGCCATCACAAAGCCCTGACCTCAATCATATAGAACATTTGTGGGCAGAACTGAAAAGGCATGTGCGAGCAAGGAGGCCTGCAAACCTGACTCAGTTACACCAGCTCTGCAAGGAGGAATGGGACAAAATTCACCCAACTTATTGTGGGAAGCTTGTGGAAGGCTACCCAAAATGTTTGACCCAAGTTAAACAATTTAAAGGCAATGCTACCAAATACTAATTGAGTGTATGTAAACTTCTGACCCACTGGGAATGTGATGAAAGAAATAAAAGCTGAAATAAATCATTCTCTCTACTATCATTTTGACATTTCACATTCTTACAATGAAGTGGTGATCCTAACTGACCGAAGACAGGGAATTATTACTAGGATTAAATGTCAGGAATTGTGAAAAACTGAATTTAAATGTATTTGGCTAAGGTGTATGTAAACTTCCGACTTCAACTGTATATCACCATGTATGAATATAAACTTTAAGGCACAAATGCATTTGTCATTTCAATGTCTTTAGAGGGAAAATACTTTGTCCTTGACGTTTTAAATCAACGTAGCTGCAATACCGTCACCATTGCAGAGGACCCAGAAGACAACTGAAAACCAGTCTCTTGTTCGCAAAACAAACAAGCAAATACAGACAAAAAAAGACATTACTGGTAGTAATTAAACACCCATAAACAAAGACATTACTGGTAGTAATTAAACACCCATAAACAAAGACATTACTGGTAGTAATTCAACACCCAGAAACAAAGACAAATTACTGGTAGTAATTCAAATAAAATGTCAAATACAAAAGTATTGCTCTTAATTAAAGTTCAATTCAACATCGCTTTCACAACTTACTGAAAGTGGCACTGGCTCAACAATACAAAAACAACTATCATGTACATTCTGATGTGACTGTGTGCAGGGCCAGGCAGGTAACCAGGGTTCAGGCTCCTATAGCCTACACAGAGATGATCTCAGAGGATCAGATGACCTCTCACAAATGGACAGAAAGCTCTGGTGGTTGAGGATGGAGGAGGAGCAAGAGGAGGATGGAGGAGGAGCAAGAGGAGGATGGAGGAGGAGCAAGAGGAGGATGGAGGAGGAGCAAGAGGTGGAAAAGGTCCTCTACTATTTTTTATTGGTCGCAAATGGTCTCTACTACAGTTTGGAGGAAGCTGAGGGATCTCCGGCGGCCTGGTTGTCGTCTTTCTGGTCCATCTCGGTGTGGTGCTCCTCCCTGTGCTCGCCCCCCTCCTCCCCAGTGTGGAACATGTCATGAGTCCACTTGTTGGGGCTGCTGCCGCCCTTGCGGTAGATGAAGCGACCCCTGCTGTGGGGGAAGGCTCCTCGGCCACAGCTCTCCAGCCACGTCTTCTCATCCTCACGGTCATCATGCTGTAAGGTGGATGGCCAGAGAGAGGTCAGTGAAAAGGACATACAGTACCAGTCAAAAGATTGGACACACGTACTCATTCCAGGGTTTTTATTTTTTACTATTTTCTACATTGTAGAATAATAGTGAAGACGTCAAAACTATGGAATAACAAATATGGAATCATGTAGTAACCAAAAAAAGTGTTAAACAAATTAAAATGTATTGCCTTGATGACAGCTTTGCACACTCTTGGCATTCTCTCAACTAGCTTCATGAGGTAGTCACCTGGAATGCATTTCAATTAACAGGTGTGCCTTGTTAAAAGTTAATTTGTGGAATTTCTTTCCTTCTTAATGCGTTTGAGCCAATCAGTTGTGTTGTGACAAGGTAGGGGTGGTATACATACATTACATTTACATTTTAGTCATTTAGCAGACACTCTTATCCAGAGCGACTTACAGTTAGTGAATACATTTTTTTTTTTTTTTTATACTGCCCCCCCCCCCTCGTGGGAATCAAACCCACAACCCTGGCATTGCAAACGCCATGCTCTATCAACTGAGCTACATCCCTGCCGGCCATTCCCTCCCCTACCCTGGACGACGCTGGGCCAATTGTGCGCCGCCCCATGGGACTCCCGGTCGCGGCCGGCTGCGACAGAGCCTGGATTCGAACCAGGATCTCTAGTGATGCAGTGCCTTAGACCACTGCGCCACTCAGGAGATAGCCCTATTTGGTAAAAGACCAAGTCCATATTATGGCAAGAACAGCTCAAATAAGCAAAGAGAAACGACAGTCCATCATTACTTTAAGACATGAAGGTCAGTCAATATGGAACATTTCAAGAACTTTGAAAGTTTCTTCAAGTGCAGTCGCAAAAACCATCAAGCGCTATGATGAAACTGGCTCTCATGAGGACCACCACAGGAACGGAAGACCCAGAGTTCCCTCTGCTGCAGAGGAGACTGCGTGAATCAGGCCTTCATGGTTGAATTCCAGCAAAGAAACCACTACTAAAGGACACCAATAAGAAGAAGAGACTTACTTGGTCCAACAAACACAAGCAATGGACATTAGACCGGTGGAAATCTGTCCTTTGGTTTGATGAGTCCAAATTCGAGATTTTTGGTTCCAACCGCCATGTCTTTGTGAGACGCAGAGCAGATGAACGGATTATCTCCACATGTGTGGTTCCCACCGTGAAGCATGGAGGAGGTGGTGTGATGGTGTGGGGGTACTTTGCTGATGACACTGTCTGTGATTTATTTAGAATTCAAGGCACACTTAACCAGCATGGCTACAACAGCATTCAGCAGCGATACGCCATCCCATCTGGTATGCGCTTAGTGGGACTATCATTTGTTTTTCAACAGGACAATGACCCAACTCACCTCCAGGCTGTGTAAAGTCTATTTGACCAAGAAGGAGAGTGATGGAGTGCTGCATCAGATGACCTGGCCTCCAATCACCTGACCTCAACCCAATTGAGATGGTTTGGGATGAGTTGGACCGCAGAGTGAAGGAAAAGCAGCCAACAAGTGCTCAGCATATGTGGGAACTCATTCAAGACTGTTGGAAAAGCATTCCAGGTGAAACTGGTTGAGAGAATGCCAAGAGTGTGCAAAGCTGTCATCAAGGCAAAGGGTGGCTACTTTGAAGAATCTAAAATCTAAAATACACTTCTCAAAAAAATAAAGGGAACACTTTGTAACTTCAAGTCAATAAAGGAGTGGTTCTGCAGGTGGTGACCACAGACCACTTCTCAGTTCCTATGCTTCCTGGCTGATGTTTTGGTCACTTTTGAATGCTGGCGGTGCTTTCACTCTAGTGGTAGCATGAGACGGAGTCTACAACCCACACAAGTGGCTCAGGTAGTGCAGCTCATCCAGGATGGCACATCAATGCAAGCTGTGGCAAGAAGGTTTGCTGTGTCTGTCAGCGTAGTGTCCAGAGCATGGAGGCGCTACCAGGAGACAGGCCAGTACATCAGGAGACGTGGAGGAGGCCGTAGGAGGGCAACAACCCAGCAGCAGGACCGCTACCTCCGCCTTTGTGCAAGGAGGAGCAGGAGGAGCACTGCCAGAGCCCTGCAAAATGACCTTCAGCAGGCCACAAATGTGCATGTGTCTGCTCAAACAGTCAGAAACAGACTCCATGAGGGTGGTATGAGGGCCCGATATCCACAGGTGGGGGTTGTGCTTACAGCCCAACACCGTGCAGGACGTTTGGCATTTGCCAGAGAACACCAAGATTGGCAAATTTGCCACTGGCGCCCTGTGCTCTTCACAAATGAAAGCAGGTTCACACTGAGCACATGTGACAGACATGACAGAGTCTGGAGACGCCGTGGAGAACGTTCTGCTGCCTGCAACATCCTCCAGCATGACCGGTTTGGCGGTGGGTCAGTCATGGTGTGGGGTGGCATTTCTTTGGGGGGGCCGCACAGCCCTCCATGTGCTCGCCAGAGGTAGCCTGACTGCCATTAGGTACCGAGATGAGATCCTCAGACCCCTTGTGAGACCATATGCTGGTGCGGTTGGCCCTGGCTTCCTCCTAATGCAAGACAATGCTAGACCTCATGTGGCTGGAGTGTGTCAGCAGTTCCTGCAAGAGGAAGGCATTGATGCTATGGACTGGCTCGCCCATTCCCCAGACCTGAATCCAATTGAGCACATCTGGGACATCATGTCTCGCTCCATCCACCAACGCCACGTTGCACCACAGACTGTCCAGGAGTCTGCGGATGCTTTAGTCCAGGTCTGGGAGGAGATCCCTCAGGAGACCATCCGCCACCTCATCAGGCGCATGCCCAGGCGTTGTAAGGAGGTCATACAGGCACGTGGAGGCCACACACACTACTGAGCCTCATTTTGACTTGTTTTAAGGACATTACATCAAAGTTGGATCAGCCTGTAGTGTGGTTTTCCACTTTAATTTTGAGTGTGACTCCAAATCCAGACCTCCATGGGTTGATACATTTGATTTCCATTGATAATTTGTGTGTGATTTTGTTGTCAGCACATTCAACTATGTAAAGAAAAAAGTATTTAATAAGATTATTTCATTCATTCAGATCTAGGATGTGTTATTTTAGTGTTCCCTTTATTTTTTTGAGCAGTGTATATTTGTATTTGTTTAACACTTTTTTGGTTACTACATGATTCCATATGTGTTCTTTCATAGTTTTGATGTCTTCACTATTATTCTACAATGTAGAAAATAGTAAAAAATAAAGAAAAACCCTGAGTAATGAGTAGGTGTGTCCAAACTTTTGACTGGTACTGTTTCCATGTTCTATTAAAATGTCACTAAGAGCGAAGATTACCAACTATCACAATACTGAAACACAATTAAGACCAGGTTTCCATATTCAAATCAAGATCATCTCTGGTCAAAAGTAGTGTACTATAAAGGCAAAAAGGTGCCATTTAGGACAAAGCAATAATTTCCAGTGCCTTCGGAAAGTATTCAGACCCCTTGACTTTTTCCACATTTTGTTACGTTACAGCCTTATACTAAAATGGATTAAATAAAACATTTCCCTCAGCAAATCTACACACAATACCCCATTAATGACAAAGCAACAAATGTTTGTTTTTTAAATTTTTGTACGTTTTAAAAATAAAGCAGAAATACCTTATTTACATAAGTATTCAGACCCTTTGCTATGAGACTCGAAATTGAGCTCAGGTGCATCCTGTTTCCATTGATCATCCTTGAGATGTTTCTACAACTTGATTGGAGTCCACCTGTGGTAAATTCAATTGATTGGACATGATTTGGAAAGGCACACACCTGTCTATATAAGGTCCCACAGTTGACAGTGCATGTCAGAGCAGAAGCCGTGAGGTCGAAGGAATTGTCCGTAGCACACCGGGAAAGGATTGTGTCAAGGCACAGATCTGATGAAGGGTACCAAAAAATGTATTCAGTACTGAAGGTCCCCAAGAACATGGTGGCCTCAATCATTCTTAAATGGAAGAAGTTTGGAACCACCAAGACACTTCCTAGAGCTGGCCGCCCGGCCAAACTGAGCAATCGGGGGAGAAGGGCCTTGGTCAGGGAGGTGACCAAGAACCCGATGATCACTCTGACAGAGCTCAAGAGTTCCTCTGAGATGGGAGACCCTTCCAGAAGGACAACAATCTCTGCAGCACTCCACCAATCAGGCCTTGATGATAGAGTGGCCAGACAGAAGCCACTCCTCAGTAAAAAAGGCACATGACAGCCCGCTTGGAGTTTGCCAAAAGGCACCTAAAGACCAGATTCTCTGGTCTGATGAAACCAAGATTGAACTTTTTGGCCTGAATGCCAAACGTCACGTCTGGAGGAAATCTGGCACCATCCCTACAGAGAAGCATAGTGGTGGCAGCATCATACTGTGGGGATGTTTTTCAGCGGCAGGCAGGGACTGGGAGACTAGTCAGGATGAAGGCAAAGATGAACGGAGCAAAGTACAGAAAGATCCTTGATGAAAAGCTGCTCACCTTCCAACAGGACAATGACCCTAAGCACACAGCCAAGACAATGCAGGAGTGGCTTCGGGACAAGTCTCTGAATGTCCTTGAGGGGCCCAGCCAGAATCCATTTTAGAATAAGGCTGTAACGTAACAAAATGTGGAAAAAGTCAAGAGGTCTGAATACTTTCTGAATGCACTGTATGTGCTAAAAGAGCAGATGGTGAAACTCACAAAGTAGTATTTCCTACTCTTGGGGGTGTACTCTGGGTCCCACTCCTCATCTGGGGGGCGCTCTGAGGGGGCGGTGTTCATATTAGGAGGAGGGTTGCCATTGCTGCTGTTTCCTTGGTAACTGCCCCTGTTCCAGCCCCTTCCTCCTCTGACTCTGGGGAGCTGAAACCACAACAACAACAATAAACTGGGTCAGAATGGGGCTGTAGAGTGAAGTTGCCCATAGATGCTGATCATGGGTCAGTTTTGCATTTCCCCACTAACAGTTAAGGTTAGGATTGGGGGAGGGGAAAGCTGATCCTAGAGATAAAGATCAAAGACATCGGAGAGAGAGAGAGAGAGGGAAAGAGAGGGTGTGGGAGAGAGAAAAAAGAGAGGGAGGGAAAGAGTGAGGGAAAGAAAGAGGGGGAAAGAGAGAAGGATAGAGAGAGCGAGAGACCAGGAGGGAAAAAGAGAGAAGGAGGGAAGGAGAGAGAGGGAACGAGAGAACACTAGGGGCTCTCAGTTGGCTGTGGAGAGAAGAGGATTCAGGCCTATTGTGGTAGTGTTCTGTTTCTGAATGTCACGGATGTATATTACAACATTTACATTTTAGTCAAGACAATCAATCACATCATTCCAGTTGTGCCAGTCTAGTGTATAAAGTTACGTTAGGCTACGTGAAACAGTAGGCTACACCACACAGAGAACAGAACTTACAAATCCTCCACCACTTCCACGTCCTCGGCCCCTATCCACGTGGCCCTCATAATCCCGGGGAGGACCCCTATCGATGTGGCCCTCATAATCCCGGGGGGGACCCCTATCGATGTGGCCCTCATAATCCCGGGGGGGACCCCTATCGATGGGGCCATCATAATCCCGGGGGGGACCCCTATCTATGGGGCCTCCGTAGTCCCGGGGCCCGATGCGAGGCTTACTGTAGCCTTGGTCCGTATGCTCCATCGTGTGGTCTTTACCTCTGAACCCTCTGAAAGGAGAGGGAGAGGAGGAAGAGGAGGAGGAGGACGGAGAGCGATCACGATTCTTCTTGGTTTTTCTGGGATTGAGAGGGGTAAAAGAGCAATCAGTCTCCGTTTTGACTGCCTCTATAGTTGGACTGCAAAACAGGAAATCATCAAGGGTGAAAATGTCATACATATAGCTTGTATCACTCAATTTTAAATGAAAGATACAATTTAGGGATGAAACATTGTCTTCAGGCAGACGGTTTCATTCTAACGCTACCGGCTCATTGTGCTGTCTGACGTACGACAAATGGGAAACGACTATGGGGAGGTGATTTCACATTAAGATATAATAAGCCTACTTTGATTTCTTGCGGTGTTTGGAAGATTTCTCTGATGACCTCTCTTGGCTGGGTCCCTGGGAGCCTCCGGAGCCCTTGCCCCCGTCCCATTGGTGCAGCCCAGGCTCCTTCCCAGAAAACCTTTTACGGCGCTCTATATCCAGACGCAGGTCCATTGGGTCACCTTTAGCCGTTCTACCCTGATCCTGTAGAGATATAGGAAGTGCTGTCTATGTTAGTGGGTGCTTTCGCTTTGGATACCACAACTTCTAACTTACCATCCTACCACTTTACAAATTGACAAAATATAATGAAGTAATGAGGTCTTTTCAATACATAAGAAATACAAAAAAATAGTTAAAAAGTCAGTAAATGCCAGAACTTGTTAAACAGTTTTAGATCTGCTGGTGATGACACACAATGCATCCCTCCTGAGATCTAAGGAGGACTTGATGCTTACAGCTTTTCTTTCAAATAACTTGTGTTCTATATCAAAGTATTTTGTATGTATGTTCTGAAGTAAACAAATCAAATCTCATGTATGTTAATGTAGACTAAGTTAATCTTCTATTCAATTAGAAATTTGGCCAAGTGAAAAAACACACATTTACAGACAAACATCTACACACTCACAGTAAACAGCCGCTTTTAACAGATTTTCAAAACAAAAATCATTTGTACTGAACTTGAATACATGTTGCTTGTTTGTTTAAAAGAAAAATACTTACAATGGCATTGCTTAGGGTCCCTTGAGAGGCTCGGACACAGCATCTTAAGTCACTTCCTGTTAGCCTTTGCTTGGGTACGTACGTACGTACGTACGTACGTACATAACAGCTCAATAACCATATGATCTCTTAGGCTGGGGGGCTCGCTTGGCATTACAATACACAATTGGGCTCTTTTGATTTAGACTTATGCATCTCCTTTAAAAGAAAAGCACAAAGCTCAACACTGTTGCTTTGGACCGTCTCAATTCCCTTCAATTTTTTTTTACTTCAAATGCCAAAAAGGCCGTTCACCTTGTAGCTGCATTCCTCCAGCTCTTCCAGCAGGTGAGAGTGTCTCTTAAACGCACTGGGGGAGACATCGATTCTCCTGGAGGGGGACGCAAAACAAAGGACAGTTGGATACAGCTACACTGAAGCGTGTACTTATCGCACAACGGTCTCAAAAGAAAATGTTAAATATTTCTCAAATACCATGAATATGAACGGTAACGTCAACACACACACACAACTTTATAATGCATAGCCACATGGAATGCTTGATTCGTGTTACATAAATCTTATGTCAGTCAAAAAGGCAGACCTATAGGTAACTGCCAAAATAAAGGAACGCCAACATAAAAAGTGTCAATAGAGCGTTGGGTCACCACGAGCTTCCAGAACAGCTTCAATGCACCTTGGAATAGATTCCACAAGTGTCTGGAACTCTATTGGGAGGGATTCCAAGATTCTTCCAAGATAAATTCCATCATTTGGTGTTTTGGTGATGGTAGTGGCAAACACCGTTTCAGGCGCCGCTCCAGAATCTCCCATAAGTGTTCAATTGGGTTGAGATCTGGTGACTGAGACAGCCATGGCATATTCTTCACATAATTTACATGCTCATGAAAACATTCAGTGACCACTCGTGCCCTGTGGATGGGGGCATTGTCATCCTATGAAGGCATAGCCATTAATAAAATGGGCAAATAATGGCCTGCCCAGCATTTTTATACATGACCCTAAGCATGATGGGATGTTAATTGCTTAATTAACTCAGGAACCACACCTGTGTGGAAGCACCTGCTTTCAATATACTTTTGTATCCCTCATTTACTCAAGTCTTTCCTTTCTTCTGGCAGTTATCTGTATTTTCCACAATGTTGGTTGAGAATGACTTACCTGTGGATTTCTGGACTCTTCCTTTGTTTAATCAATTCCATCTCAGCGGCTTTTCTTTGGTACATGGCAAATCGCTCACTTAAAGTCATGCCTGAAGATTGGAAGTGTTGTGCTGGAGGACAGATACAATATTTATATACAGCCCGTCTTAATGGACACCTCTAATACAGACAATATTTACATATAGTGCCTTCAGAAAGTATTCATACCCATTGACTTAGTCCACATTTTGTTGTGTTGCAGCCTGAATTCTAAATTGATTAAAATAGATGTTCTCTCTCTCACCCATCTAAAAACACAACACCTCATAATGACAGTGAAAACATGTTCAGACATTTTTGCAAATTTGTTGAAAATGAAATACATACATCTCATTTACATCAGTATTCAAACCCCTTTGCAATGACACTCCAAATTGAGCTCAGGTGCATCCCGATTTTCTTTGATCATCCTTGAGACGTCGCTTCAACTTGATTGGAGTCCACCTGCAGCTAGTTCAATTGTTTGGACGTGATTTAGAAAGAAACATCTATTCATCCATCTATAATAGCCCCCACAGTTGACACGTCGGAGCCGAAACGACACCATGAAGTCCAAGGAACTGTCCGTAGACCTACGAGATAGACTAGAAAAACTATTTCTGTAGTGTTGAAAGTTTCCAAGAGCACAGTGGTCTCCATCATTGGGGAAACTGAACAAAAAAATATATGGAACTGCCCAGACTGCCAACCTAACTGAGCAACCGGGCAAGAAGGACCTTGGTCAGGGAGGTGACCAACAACCCAATGACAGAACTAAGGTGCTTCTACAAAGTATTGACTCAGGGGTATGAATACTTATGCAAATGAGATATTTTATGTATTTAAAATGTTAAATACATTTGCTAACATTTCTAAAAACATGTCTTCAACTTTGTCATTATGGACATCCCAAAAACTTTTTTAAGCAATGAGGCTAACGCAACAGATCAGAACGTTCAGCTTTAAAATGTTGATAAATTATTAGGCTATTTCTTCACATTATAAGCACAGCAATGCGCACACGGCAGTAGGCTATAAGCGCGAATGTTCCAAAATGCAATCAATTAGCGGGAAAACCCCATTCTCAAAAGTGCATGTAATGCTTTTATTATAAAGGTGCATTTTTCTGGTGAAAATTATCTTCCCCAAACTTGAAACTCACGCGCCGCCTATGTATGCCAGTTAGGCTCTACACCGGTTGTAAAGCGGATTAATGTGCTTCATTTTAAGAAGTTATTTGGACACTTTAGTTGTGATACAAACCTTATCAAAACATATAGGCCTATGGGCTAGGCTACATGAGGTGTGCGACTATGATTTGAAAGTATGTGCCCTTGAGCAAGGCACTTAACCCTAATTGCTCCTGTAAGTCGCTCTGGATAAGAGCGTCTGCTAAATGACTAAAATGTAAAATGTAAATGTAAAGTCGCAAAAAAAGGCATGCGCTGTTTCTTGCCTTAGAGCACACACTGGGCATCATTCACAAGTGATAATACATTATTCACAAGTGATAATACATCATTCACAAGTGATAATACATCATTCACAAGTGATAATACATCATTCACAAGTGATAATACATCATTCACAAGTGATAATACATCATTCACAAGTGATAATACATCATTCACAAGTGATAATACATCATTCACAAGTGATAATACATCATTCACAAGTGATAATATATCATTCACAAGTGATAATATATCATTCACAAGTGATAGGCTAGTAGTCACCCATCAGACTGTTCTTGATATAATCTTGTCTTTACATACAGTATACTAAAATATAATATAATATGCCATTTAGCAGACGCTTTTATCCAATGCGACTTAGTCATGCATGCATACATTTTTGTGTATGGGTGGTCCCGGGGATCGAACCCACTACCTTGGCGTTAATATATGTGTGAAATCAGTTTTTATTTAGAATGGACCATTATCATGCACCTGTCTCGAAAAACAGGGGCAGGGGGAAAAAAATACATGTCATCTAAGCGCTTTAATAGCGAATGGAGGGTGCTTTTCCCATGGTTCATTTTCATGCCAGCCAGGTAGGCTATACTACTGTTAAGATAGGCCATGTGCTGAATATTAGGAAAGCTGAGAAATAAATATAGTACGCCTAGCCTATAGAAAGCTGATGGGATCCTCCTCTTTTTAATAGAGGCCATCAACTGTTTTCTCACGCAATTGTATAACCTATACAAATGTTGTGCAACATGAGCTCATGGGCTCTCATGAAGTGTTTGATTTGATTTTATAACACTTGCATTGACATCAGAGTGATTAGAGGGACAGCAGAGAGCTGAGTACCAGGCAGTTAGCATGTTTGGTAGGCTACTAATGACCACCAGCAGCATCAGAGCTTGGAGAAGCCTAATTACCGTGACTAAACGGTCATGTGGAATTTGACTGCCGTCATGACTCGTGACCGCCGGTGTGGCGGTAATACGGTCACCGTAACAGCCCTTACCTTTGATGTAGTGCACAATGGTGACAATATGCTGCGCAAACAGCTCGGAGGGGCTGCGTCGGAGCTGAGCAGCCTGTATGTGTTGGAAGATGGAGCGGAACTGTCCGTGATCTTTCTTAGTGGGATGCGCCAGATCCCTGGACATGCCACGCTCCTTGGTCAGACCTCCGGAGGAGCTGAGAAGAGGAAGACAAGCTGATACAAAACTGTTGTGTTCAAGACCGTGACCTAGTTCCATAAAAATGTTAACCCCTCAAGCATATCCAAAACTCAACGCAGTGTTCAGAATTAGGACCGTTTCAGAAACGATTAACCCTCCAAGAGATCTGCTGATGGACACCATTGGTGATGGTTACCTGGGCATTTCATCAGAGGTGTTGATACTGAGCTCCAGGCCATCCCTCTTCCCAGAGGGCCTGGGTAGGGGTGACTCCAACCTAGTGACGGGGAACAGGGCCAGGGGCCTGTCCTTCTCCCCGCTGCCTGAAACCCCAGGGGGCACTGCTGCGGTGACGGGAGATGGAAACCGCTTACTTCTCTTTTCCGTCTTCTTCTTCTTCTCTTCTTTCTTGGAGGTCTGCTTGCGGCTGCGGTAGAGCTCCTCCTCCATGAGCTCCAGGTCTTCCTCCGCGTTGTCGGCCGTGTCTCTCAGTCTCTCCTCGTCCTTCCCCGGGGGGTAGTAATGGGGCTCGTCTTCCCACTTCCCAAACACGTCCCGTGTCGTCAGGGTGGCTCCTTCGGGCTTGGCCTCCTCCTCCCGCTCTCTCTCAGCAGCCTGAGACTTGAGGAATGCCTCTTCGGCTCGGTCTAGGAAGGGCAGGGACTTATCGGCCTTGGCGCTGAAGGAGGCGGATGTTATGTTGAAGAGGTTGTTCCCTTTCTCTCTGCTGTCTCCGTCCTGGCCATTCGCCCACTCTGCCGCCTGCTGCTGCTTTTTGCTCTTGTTTTCTGCCAAGAACCTGGCCAATCAGACAGAGAAGCAAATTGACATTTACGTCATTTAGAAGACACTCTTATCCAGAGCGACTTACAAATTGGTGCATTCACCTTATAGCCAGTGGGATAACCACTTTACAATATGTTATTTTTAATTTTTTGGGGGGTGGGGTGGGGTAAGGGGGGGTAGAAGGATTACTTTATCCTATCCCAGGTATTCCTTAAAGAGGTGGGGTTTCAAGTGTCTCCGGAAGGTGGTGAGTGACTCCGCTGTCCTGGCGTCGTGAGGGAGCTTTTACAATGTGTTATACAAAGGAGAATGTTGATTCAAATCTATTACCGTTACAGAATCCATTTTCTAACAGGGCGCTGATATTAAAATGAAAGACATTTCATCACGTGGTAGAATGTTAGATGATCTAGTGAAACAGAAGAAAGACTACACAACCATAGAAGACTGACAATATCAGAGACAGACACTGAACATTTAGAATAGACTGACCAGGAAACCTATTGTAATAATTATACTTCCTTAACCATCACCTCTTAAAATTAGGGAGATTTCATACAACCTTCATTTCATACAACACCCAGCAGCATAGCACCCTGCATCCCACTGCTGGCTTGCCTCTGAAGCTAAGCAGGGCGGGTCCTGGTCGGTCCCTGGATGGGAGACCAGATGCTGCTGGAAGTAGGAGGCACTCTTTCCTCCCCCCAATGCTTCCCCAGGGCAGTGATTGGGTACCGTCTTTCAGATGGAACGTTAAAACGGGTGTCCTGACTCTCTGTGGTCACTAAAGATCCCATGCCACTTATTGTAAGAGTGTTAACCCCCGTGTCCTGGCTAAATTGCCAATCTGGCCCTCATGCCACTTTAACATGTACGTATTACCTCGACTAACCCGTGCCCTCGCACATTGACTCTGTACACATAGCCTCACTACTGTTATTTTACTGCTGCTCTTTCATTATTATTATTTTTATTAAAACTGCATTGTTGGTTAAGGGCTTGTCAGTAAGCATTTCACTGTAAGGTCTACACGTGTTGTATTCGGCACATGTGGCAAATACAATTTGATACCATCATGGCCACCTAATCATCCCCAGTTTCCAATTGACTCATTCATCCCCGATCCTCTACCCTGTAACCATTCCCCAGGTCGATGCTGTAAATGAGAATGTGTTCTCAGTCAACTAACCTGGTAAAATAAGGGTTGAATAAAAAAATGCAGAGGACAACAGCCAGTGACTTTTCCAATTTTGTTATATGCATTTTAAATTGAGAAGAGTGCCAATGGCATCCATTTTGTAAATATATTCTACCAAGGATCTTTGTAGCTGTGCACAGACTGAACAAGCTTAAAGTAATTACAATCACATACTGGGAAGAAATATAAAAAACACAATGAAAGAAGGGGAACATACTTTTTGAAAGCAGAGGAAATAGCAGTCGTATCTGCCCTGGTGGGATCCTCCTTGCCAAAGAAGCCAAACCCGCTGGCGGAGGCGGTCGGCCCGGCCTTGGTGGGGCCTGGTGGGCTCTTGGTAGAGGTAACACTGCCAGTGCTGCCCATGGTTCTACACAACGACCCTTTGGGGTCCGACTTCCCCTGTTTGGCACCAACAGCCGGACTGCTGCGTTTGGGGCTGGTGTTATAGTCACTCAGACCCTGCCATTTCCCAGCAGAGGCCTTATCATGGCTGCTGCCCTCTCCCCCTGGTCCTCCTGCCTGCTCCCCAACCTCCCCCCTCTCCTCCTTGGCCTCTGCTGGCATAGTCCTGGCCTGTACGTCTTTAGCGCCAGGCTTCCCGGAGCTGGGGCTGCTGCGACGACGCCGCGGGGACGAGGAGCGGGAAGAGGAGCTGTGGCGCCGCCGGGACTGCCGGGAACCCCTGGAGGATGAACGGTCAGAGTATCGAGACCGGGAGTGGTTGCGGCTGTCGGAGCGTTTCCGGGGTGTGCGGGACCGAGACCTCCCTCTCCTGGGGCTGTGAGGACCGTGGTGGTCCTGGTCGTGGGGAGGCTCGTCCCGGTAGCCACCCCCCTGCCAGTTGTTGGCTCTGTAGCCGTAGTTGTTCCCTCCTCTCTGGTAACCATGGCGAGGGTAGAAGCCCCGGGTTCTACCGCGGAAGTAAAAGGGTCTGCGGAAGCCACGGTTGTAGCCCCTCTGGTAACCCCGGTTGTTCTGGTAGTCTCTGGTGGGATAGTTCCTGCCGTGGGACGGAGAGTGAGATCTGGAGCGGGAACGCGACCTAGAACTAGGAGAGAGAAGTCTGTTGAAGATACTGTGTAACAAGTCCAATGTTGGTACACTTTTCAGAAGGTCGCCTAAACATTATGAAAACAGTAAACATATGTACATCTTGAGAAAATCCAGTCTGGTTTAGTTGGATTGAGTAGGAGAATACACTCAGAGAGTAAAAGAAGATATGTTTTTGTTCCGCCAGCCTGCACCTCGCCAACTCAGGTGTGCCTTTTTCATTACCCAGACAATTCACTCAGACAGAACCCTAATTCACTCAGACAGAACCCTAATTCACTCAGAGAGAAAAGACTGTCAGGCTAAATAACAAACCGATGTGTACGTTAACTGGCAGTGGTCCCAGCGGATGGGACTCAAGGACTGCATTAGAGTATTCTGTCCACTTGGAGGAGCTCCTAAACCACACACTAGCGCCTATTAAAACTCAACCAGGATCCTCCTCCTGCCCTTGTCCTCTGAAGACACTCAACATTCAAACAACTTCACTTCAAGGTGCCCTTTGAGTAACATGATGGACAGAGCAGGAGAAATCCCCAAATCTAGCATTATATGGAATAAAACATGTTTATCCTGCTTACCCTCTGTCATTCTCAACCAACAAATGAAGACGTAGCCAGTGTATTTGGTTAAAATGCTGGGGACTTTAGGTTTTAGACATGAAGACTATTACCTGTTACACACAGAGATTATTCTAACATCATCTGTCCCTAAATCCATGGAAATAATGTACAAATAAATGTGTAGCAGAAACACCCATAGCGTTGTACTACTATTGCTGCTACTAACAGCGAAAGTACCGTCCTTACACACTATTCCTACAAATCCAGGAAAACGCAAAGTAGCAGGCACATTTTAGAAGGACAATTGCAAATTGGGGACTTACAATAAAACCCAAAAACGACAACACAGGCAGCAAGCAAACAGGATTTTGGTTTCTACCCATGTACCGCAGGGGGGGGAAAACTTCCAAAACAGCCAAATCCATCACGCAAACCTCTAATAAAAAAATCCCCCATAACTTACCGCTTGCCCTTTTTCATTGGAATAGTCTGGAGGTGGTGTTCCGAGCTGTGCGCTACATAGCATACTCACAGTGAGGGGACTCCCTTTGTCTGGAGAGTGTGTGTGTGTGTGTGTGTGTGGAGGGACTGGAGCAGTGGGAAGAGGCGATACGCGTTGGGCCAAAATGGGAAAGCATTTAAACATTTTAATCCTTGTAGGAGGAGGGAGTGGGAAGAGGGGGTTTGGCCTGGCTAGGGCTCCCCTCCTTTCCTTCTGACAAGCTCTTCCAGCCATTACTTTCCTTTTGGGCAAGTCATTGATTATGTATGTCACTTGTCTTACGCATTGCTGACCATTTCACTGAAAGAAAGAGAGGTCCCGAGCGTCGTGTTTTCAAGCCTCTGTACGTCAGAGGGGAATCAAACTTTAACAATAGCCTACTTAATATCAATATAAAAATAAAAAAACTTAACTCAGTCATATAAATATAACTAATCTGAGATGTAACTAACACTCGGCCCATAATTCCTCATGAAAGTCATTACAGACGAACGCAGAGCACAAAGTGCTGAATGCTGTCTGACAGCCCTTCTCTCCAGGGCAAAGAACTCAAATTAAAATGATTTAAGTATTCCTTTGGAACAAAAGGATGATTCAATAATTAATCAAACTGATGGGTCGATGACTGCATGTTATGTACAGTTGATGTCGGATGTTTTTGATCCCCTGCTGATTTTGTACGTTTGCCCACTGACAAAGACATGATCAGTCTATAATTTTAATGGTAGGTTTGAACAGTGAGAGACAGAATAAAAACAAAAAAAATCCAGAAAAACGCATGTCAAAAATGTTATAAATTGATTTGTATTTTAATGAGGGAAATAAGTATTTGACCCCCTCTCAATTAGAAAGATTTCTGGCTCCCAGGTGTCTTTTATACAGGTAACGAGCTGAGATTAGAGGCACAATCTTAAAGGGAGTGCTCCTAATCTCTGCTTGTTACCTGTATGAAAAGACACCTGTCCACAGAAGCAATCAATCAGATTCCAAACTCTCCACCATGGCCAAGACCAAAGAGCTCTCCAAGGATGTCAGGGACAAGATTGTAGACCTACACAAGGCTGGAATGGGCTACAAGACCATCACCAAGCAGCTTGGTGAGAAGGTGACAACAGTTGAAGCGATTATTCGCAAATGGAAGAAACAAAAGAACTGTCAATCTCCCTCGGCCTGGGGCTCCATGCAAGATCTCACATCGTGGAGTTGCAATGATCATGAGAACGGTGAGGAATCAGACCAGACCTACACGGGAGGATCTTGTCAATGATCTCAAGGCAGCTGGGACCATAGTCACCAAGAAAACAATTGGTAACACACTACGCCGTGAAGGACTGAAATCCTGCAGCGCCCGCAAGGCCCCCCTGCTCAAGAAAGCACATATACAGGCCCGTCTGAAGTTTGCCAATGAACATCTGAATGATTCAGAGGAGAACTGGGTGA
Source organism: Coregonus clupeaformis (assembly GCF_020615455.1). Classification (NCBI taxonomy): domain Eukaryota; kingdom Metazoa; phylum Chordata; class Actinopteri; order Salmoniformes; family Salmonidae; genus Coregonus; species Coregonus clupeaformis. The sequence continues at coordinate 58,471,702 of NC_059208.1, read as the reverse complement.
AAGTGTTGTGGTCAGATGAGACCAAAATCAAGCTCTTTGGCATCAACTCAACGTGTTTGGAGGAGGAGGAATGCTGCCTATGACCCCAAGAACACCACCCCCACCGTCAAACATGGAGGTGGAAACATTATGCTTTGGGGGTGTTTTTCTGCTAAGGGAACAGTACAACTTCACCGCATCAAAGGGACGATGGACGGGGCCATGTACCGTCAAATCTTGGGTGAGAACCTCCTTCCCTCAGCCAGGGCATTGAAAATGGGTCGTGGATGGGTATTCCAGCATGACAATGACCCAAAACACACGGCCAAGGCAACAAAGGAGTGGCTCAAGAAGTAGCACATTAAGGTCCTGGAGTGGCCTAGCCAGTCTCCAGACCTTAATCCCATAGAAAATCTGTGGAGGGAGCTGAAGGTTCGAGTTGCCAAACGTCAGCCTCGAATCCTTAATGACTTGGAGAAGATCTGCAAAGAGGAGTGGGACAAAATCCCTCCTGAGATGTGTGCAAACCTGGTGGCCAACTACAAGAAACGTCTGACCCCTGATTGCCAACAATGGTTTTGCCACCAAGTACTAAGTCATGTTTTGCAGAGGGGTCAAATACTTATTTCCCTCATTAAAATGCAAATCAATTTATAATATTTTTGACATGCGTTTTTCTCGATTTTGTTGTTGTTATTCTGTCTCTCACTGTTCAAATAAACCTACCATTAAAATTATAGACTGATCATGTCTTTGTCAGTGGGCAAACACTTTCTTCCCCTCACTGTCTGTATGTATGTATGTATGTATGTATGTATGTATGTATGTATGTATGTATATCACGCTACCGTTCAAAAGTTTGGGATCACTTAGAACTTATTGTTTTCGAAAGGAAAGCAAAAAAAATTGTCCATTAAAATAACATCAAATTGATCAGAAATACAGTGTAGACATTGTTAATGTTGTAAATGGCTATTGTAGCTGGAAACGGCTGATTTTTAATAGAATATCTACATAGGCGTACAGAGGCCCATTATCAGCAACCATCAGTCCTGTGTTCCAATGGCACGTTGTGTCTGCTAATCCAAGTTTATCATTTAAAAAAGGCTAATTGAGCATTAGAAAACCCTTTTGCAATGATGTTAGCACAGCTGAAAACTGTTGTGCTGATTAAAGAAGCAATAAAAACTGGCCTTCTTGAGACTAGTTGAGTATCTGAAGCATCAGCAATTGTGGGTTCGATTACAGGATCAAAATGTCCAGAAACAAATAGCTTTCTTCTGAAACTCGTCAGTCTATTCTTGTTCTGAGAAATTAAGGCTATTCCATGCGAGAAATTGCCAAGAAACTGAAGATCTCGTACAACGCTGTGTACTACTCCCTTCACAGAACAGCGCAAACTGGCTCTAACCAGAATAGAAAGAGTGGGAGGCCCCGGTGCACAATCAATCAATTTCAATCAATTTTATTTTATATAGCCCTTCTTACATCAGCTAATATCTCGAAGTGCTGTACAGAAACCCAGCCTAAAACCCCAAACAGCTAGTAATGCAGGTGTAGAAGCACGGTGGCTAGGAAAAACTCCCTAGAAAGGCGAAAACCTAGGAAGAAACCTAGAGAGGAACCAGGCTATGAGGGGTGGCCAGTCCTCTTCTGGCTGTGCCGGGTGAAGATTATAACAGAACCATGCCAAGATGTTCAAAAATGTTCATAAGTGACAAGCATGGTCAAATAATAATCAGGAATAAATCTCAGTTGGCTTTTCATAGCCGATCATTAAGAGTTGAAAACAGCAGGTCTGGGACAGGTAGGGGTTCCATAACCGCAGGCAGAACAGTTGAAACTGGAATAGCAGCAAGGCCAGGCGGACTGGGGACAGCAAGGAGTCACCACGGCCGGTAGTCCCGACGTATGGTCCTAGGTGCTCAGGTCTCTCAGTTGGCTTTTCATAGCCGATCATTAAGAGTTGAAAACAGCAGGTCTGGGACAGGTAGGGGTTTCGTAACCGCAGGCAGAACAGTTGAAACTGGAATAGCAGCAAGGCCAGGCGGACTGGGGACAGCAAGGTGTCATCATGCCCGGTAGTCCTGACGTATGGTCCTAGGGCTCAGGTTCTCAGAGAGAAAGAGAGAACGAGAGAATTAGAGAGAGCATACTTAAATTCACACAGGACACTGGATAAGACAGGAGAAGTACTCCAGGTATAACCAACTAACCCCAGCCCCCCGACACATAAACTACTGCAGCATAAATACTGGAGGCTGAGACAGGAGCGGTCCGGAGACACTGTGGCCCCATCCGAAGAAACCCCGGACAGGGCCAAACAGGAAGGATATAACCCCACCCACTCTGCCAAAGCACAGCCCCCGCACCACTAGAGGGATATCCTCAACCACCAACTTACAATCCTGAGACAAGGCCGAGTATAGCCCACAGAGGTCTCCACCACAGCACAAACCAAGGGGGGCGCCAACCCAGACAGGAAGATCACGTCAGTAACTCAACCCACTCAAGTGACGCACCCCTCCCAGGGACGGCATGAAAGAGCACCAGCAAGCCAGTGACTCAGCCCCTGCAACAGGGTTAGAGGCAGAGAACCCCAGTGGAGAGGGGAACCGGCCCGGCAGAGACAGCAAGGGCTGTTCGTTGCTCCAGAGCCTTTCCGTTCACCTTCACACTCCTGGGCCAGACTACACTCAATCATATGACCTACTGAAGAGATAAGTCTTCAGTAAAGACTTAAAGGTTGAGACCGAGTCTGAGACCACAACTGAGCAAGAGGACAAATATATTAGAGTGTCTAGTTTGAGAAACAGACACCTCACAGGTCCTCAACTAGCAGCTTCATTAAATAGTACCCGCAAAACACCAGTCTCAACGTCAACAGTGAAGAGGCGACTCCGGGATGCTGACCTAGGCAGAGTTGCAAATAGCCACTTAAGCTTTCCACTAGATAACACAGCCACAAAGTCAGAACAGCTTTCCCAGTTTGACAACAAATGCCGCTCAGGCGGGAGAAATCAATAGGCGAATATCACAGCCAAATCACATCACTGGTGGGTAATTAATACTGTGAAACTAATCATTGCACTATTAGAACCAGATATATTATGGACATTCTGAAATTACAATGCAAAAATAATCCTACGTGTAGCACCATTAAAACAAGTCTCAATAACAGGCACATTCCCATGGTAGGCATTTATGGGAAGTACATGTCCTAGTAATCAATGGAAAGCTAGGCTTGCTGACAAGGCTCCATACAGTAGAGGAAGCAAGTAATAAACTTCACCTGTATCGGTGCTTCCTGGATCTGGAGCGGCTTCTGGAGCGAGACCGTGTGCAAGACCTAGATCTGGACCGGGACTTTGATCTGGAGCGGGTCCTTGCGGGGCAATCTGGCGCTTTGGACATCTCTACTGTCAGGCCTGTCTAGAAGTTCACCTGCCCAACAACAAGAGGGATTAGTGATGTTGGTATGTACTGGCAATACACTTGGGGTGTTTCATAAAACTAACAGTTGCCAACCTGCTTGTTGACCAAACTAAGTAGAACAAGAGACCATATAAGCAAAGATTTTTTTATAACTAAACCAAGCAATTTTTTGAAACTTTTGCAAAGGATAAAGTCTACAAAACGCAGTCAACTCTGTTTCAGATTCTAGTTTTACAAACAGAGAACTGTATGGAGATCAAATGTTTCATCGATGAGAAAATTAGCAGAATGTCGGCCAAAATCCACCTCCCTCCATATTTGGTATGTGTGGAAGCACCAACCGGATGCTTCACATTTATACATCCGGTGAAATATCTGACTCTGTGATAAGGCTCTGACGTAGAACCAGGATATGTATACTGAATAAAAATATAAACTCAACATGCAACAATTTAAACTATTTTACTGAGTTACAGTTCATAGAAGGAAATCAGTCAATGGAAATAAATTAATTAGGCCCTAATCTATGGATTTCACATGACTGGGCAGGGGGGCAGCCATGGGTAGGCATAGGCCCACCCACTTGGGAGCCAGGCCCAGCCAATCAGATTGAGTTTTTCCGCACAAAAGGGCTTTATTACGGACAGAAATTCTCAACACCCCCCCCCCTCCCCCTCAGACATTCCCACAGGTGCAGAAGCCGGATGTGGAGGTCCTGGGCTGGCGTGGTTACTAGTGGCCTGCGATTGTGAGGGCGGTTGGACGTACCTCCAAATTCTCTAAAACGGTGTTGGAGGCGGCTTATGGCAGAGAAATTAACATTTAATTATCTGGCAACAGCTCGTGGACATTACTGCAGTCAGCATGCCAATTGCATGCTCCCTCAAAACTTGAGACATCTGTGGCATTGTGTTGTGTGACAAAATTGCACATTTTAGAGTGGCCTTTTATTGTCCACAGCACAAGGTGCACCTGTGTAATGATCATGCTGTTTAATCAACTTCTTGACATGCCACACCTGTCAGGTGGATGGATTATCTTGGCAAAGGAGAAATGTTCACTAACAGGGATGGAAACAAACTTGTGCACATAATAATTTGAGAGAAATAAGCTTTTTGTGCATATGGAACATTTCTGGGAACTTTTATTTCTGCTAATGGAAAACGCCACCAACACTTTATATATTGCGTTTATATTTTTGTTCAGTATAGATGTAGGACCATTACATTTAGTTAAGGAGGAAATCAAAGCTTTTGCAGCCTGAATGGAGAATGTTTTATGTACAAACCGGTCGCCAGGGGACACGAGTGTACTACTGGCTGTGTACATCAAGCCTAGATTAATTATTTTGCACATAACTTGCTACATTTGCACACACTGTATATATATTTTCTGTTGTATTTTTGACTTTATGTTTTGTTTTACCCCATATGTAACTCTGTTGTTGTTGTTTTTAAATCGCACTGCTTTGCTTTATCTTGGCCAGGTCGCAGTTGTAAATGAGAACTTGTTCTCAACTGGCTTCCCTGGTTAAATAAAGGTGAAAAAATAAAATAATAATAGACGACAGTGGAAAAAAATAAAGCCCACTAGCGGCTGCCCAGGCTACTCTGAGGTAGAACCAGACACCATATAAGGCTCTGAGGTAGAACCAGGAAGTGGTCATCCTTGAAATAAAGACAAATATAAAACTAGAATGACCTGTCCAACAACAAGAGGGACGGGGTGATTAAAGTATACAAGGGTAATAAACGTGTTTTATATAGTTCTCAACCTTCATGCAGGTTGATAAAAGTAGACAAGCCCTAGAACGAGGAAGTAGACGAGCCCTAGAACAAGGAAGTTATCAGCATCAAATTAGCCTGAGCACAAATCTACAATAAAAATGTTTATTTGCTAAAGAAATAAAAACACATTACTACACAATTTCACACACTGTCCAAGAAAATAACATCACTACAAAATGTCCAACACAACGAAGAAAATCATCTCTACAGTCACAATCGTGGCCCCCAGAGATTTCTTGGAGCCTATCAGCAACCAGGGACCAAAAGGGGGCCCATCAGTAACCTGGGGCCAAAAGGGAGCCCATCAGTAACCTGGGGCCAAACGGGAGCCTGCTGCTCTGTTGGCTTGTCCTCTGGAGACCTAATCATCACTCTGACTGACTGTGTCCCAAATGGCACACTATTCCCAACCTGAGTCCTACGGGCCCTGATCAAACGTAGTGCACTATACAGTGAATTGGGTGCCATTTGGCACACACGCTATTTCTAGAACTGTTGAGACCTCAGGTCTGGGACAACAACTTGTCCCCTGTCAACAAGACCCACCGCCCTCGCCTGCTTGACCCCTTGGCTGTCACCAGTATCCCCAAAAGCCCCCCACGACCTTCACGGTGCTTGTGCAAAATGTCAAAACCAGGCTAAAAATAGAAGCTACACACTGTCAGAAGCTATAACAAGACGGGTTGAGAGAATGGCCCGGAATGCTTTTAGCAACGGCTTGCCTTTATTCTGCAGCCATACCCGTAACGCGTGGTAGTGTGGGCGGGGAGAGAAGAGAGACTATAGCACCATTCAGGACAAGATACACAGCCTGTGGAAACTCCATGGGTGGTAATATCTGGCTCTGCTTCAGAGAGACAAAATATCAAAATATTTCACCCAAAGGGCAGCTGCCTTCACAGCAGCTAGGAAGGATGGCGGCGGGGGGGGGTCAGACATAACCTCAAGGATGTGAACATATATTTTAAAAGCCTGATACAAATCTGGCATCCATCCCAAACAGCGTTCTTCTGAAAAGACAGCAGCCCTCTTCAGATTATCAGGCACCACATTTCTATTGTTTTTATTTTTCTTGTAAAGTCACTCCTTCCTACCTTCCAGCCACACGTCAATCAATCATCTAGGACAAGTCAAAGACAACAGCCACCATCCTCCTCACACGAGCTTCGTACCATCATTTAACAGTGCGGTCTTCTCAGGAATAGCACAGGAGGAATGTTGAAAACGGGGCTCTCTCCATCGTAGAGTCAGGAGGACATTTGTTATTCATATAAAAATGTGTATTTCTTCAACTTTAAACCAACTCACCTAAAACTCAGGACCACTTAAAACAAAAAGGTTGAGTGAAGAAATACAAAATCTATTTTTCCCAATAACACTAGTCACTTAGAAATGTCCTTGTTTTCCATGAAAACATACATGAAATAGAAATAATGATTTTTAATTGAAATAAGTGTCCTTCAAACTTTGCTTTCGTCAAATAATCCTCCATTTGCAGCAATTACAGCCTTGCAGACCTTTGGCATTCTAGTTGTCAATTTGTTGAGGTAATCTGAAGAGATTTCACCCCATGCTTCCTGAAGCACCTCCCACAAGTTGGATTGGCTTGATGGGCACTTCTTACGTACCATACGGTCAAGCTGCTCCCACAACAGCTCAATAGGGTTGAGATCCGGTGAATGTGCTGGCCACTCCATTATAGACAGAATACCAGCTGACTGCTTCTTCCCTAAATAGTTATTGCATAGTTTGGAGCTGTGCATTGGGTCATTGTCCTGTTGTAGGAGGAAAATGGCTCCAATCAAGCGCCGTCCTCAGGGTATGGCATGGCATTGTAAAAATGGAGTGATAGCCTTCCTTCTTCAAGATCCCTTTTACCCTGTACAAATCTCCCACTTTACCACCACCAAAGCACCCCCAGACCATCACATTGCCTCCACCATGCTTGACAGATGGCATCAAGCACTCATCCAGCATCTTTTCATTTGGTCTGCGTCTCACAAATGTTCTTCTTTGTGATCCAAACACCTCAAACTTCGATTCGTCTGTCCATAACACTTTTTTCCAATCTTCCTCTGTCCAGTGTGTGTTCTTTTGCCCATCTTAATCTTTTATTTTTATTGGCCAGTCTGAGATATGCATTTTTCTTTGCAACTCTGCCTAGAAGGTCAGCATTACGGAGTCACCTCTTCACTGTTAACGTTGAGACTGGTGTTTTGCGGGTACTATTTAATGAAGCTGCTAGTTGAGGACCTGTGAGGCGTCTGTTTCTCAAACTAGACACTAATGTATTTGTCCTCTTGCTCAGTTGTGCACCGGGGCCTCCCACTCCTCTTTCTATTCTGGTTAGAGCCAGTTTGCGCTGTTCTGTGAAGGGAGTAGTACACACCGTTGTACGAGATCTTCAGTTTCTTGGCAATTTCTTGAATGGAATAGCCTTCATTTCTCAGAACAAGAATAGACTGACGAGTTTCAGAAGAAAGTTATTTGTTTCTGGACATTTTCATCCTGTAATCGAACCCACAATTACTGATGCTCCAGATATTGCTTCTTTAAATCAGCACAACAGTTTTCAGCTGTGCCAACATAATTCAAAAGGGTTTTCGAATGATCAATTAGCCTTTTAAAATTATAAACTTGAATTAGCAAACACAACGTGCCATTGGAACACAGGACTGATGGTTGCTGATAATGTGCCTCTGTACGCCTATGTAGATATTACTTTTTATTTATTTTTAAAATCAGCTGTTTCCAGCTACAATAGCCATTTACAACATTACCAATGTATACGCTGTATTTCTGATCAATTTGTTGTTATTATAATGGATTTTTTTATTTATTATTATTTCTAAGTGCCCCCAAACTTTTGAACGGTAGTAATATATATATATATATATATACACACAGTGAGGGAAAAAAGTATTTGATCCCCTGCTGATGTTGTACGTTTGCCCACTGACAAAGAAATGATCAGTCTATAATTTTAATGGTAGGTTTATTTGAACAGTGAGAGACAGAATAATAACAAAAAAATCCAGAAAAACACATGTCAAAAATGTTATAAATTGATTTGCATTTTAAATGAGGGAAATAAGTATTTGACCCCCTCTCAATCAGAAAGATTTTTGGCTCCCAGGTGTCTTTTATACAGGTAACGAGATGAGATTAGGAGCACACTCTAAAAGGGAGTGCTCCTAATCTCAGTTTGTTACCTGTATAAAAGATACCTGTCCACAGAAGCAATCAATCAATCAGATTCCAAACTCTACACCATGGCCAAGACCAAAGAGCTCTCCAAGGATGTCAGGGACAAGATTATAGACCTACACAAGGCTGGAATGGGCTACAAGACCATCGCCAAGCAGCTTGGTGAGAAGGTGACAACAGTTGGTGCGAACTGTTGTCACCTGAAGTTTGCCAATGAACATCTGAATGATTCAGAGGAGAACTGGGTGAAAGTGTTGTAGTCAGATGAGACCAAAATGGAGCTCTTTGGCATCAACTCAACTCGCAGTGTTTGGAGGAATGGTGCCTATGACCCCAAGAACACCATCCCCACCGTCAAACATGGAGGTGGAAACATTATGCTTTGGGGGTGTTTTTCTGCTAAGGGGACAGGACAACTTCACCGCATCAAAGGGACGATGGACGGGGCCATGTACCGTCAAATCTTGGTTGAGAACCTCCTTCCCTCAGCAGGGCATTGAAAATGAGTCGTGGATGGGTATTCCAGCATGACAATGACCCAAAACACACGGCCAAGGCAACAAAGGAGTGGCTCAAGAAGTAGCACATTAAGGTCCTGGAGTGGCCTAGCCAGTCTCCAGACCTTAATCCCATAGAAAATCTGTGGAGGAAGCTGAAGGTTCGAGTTGCCAAACGTCAGCCTCGAAACCTTAATGACTTGGAGAAGATCTGCAAAGAGGAGTGGGACAAAATCCCTCCTGAGATGTGTGCAAACCTGGTGGCCAACTACAAGAAACGTCTGACCTCTGATTGCCAACAAGGGTTTTGCCACCAAGTACTAAGTGTTGTTTTGCAGAGTGGTCAAATACTTATTTTCCTCATTAAAATGCAAATCAATTAATAACATTTTTGACCTGCGTTTTTCTGGATTTTTTTGTTGTTATTCTGTCTCTCACTGTTCAAATAAACCTACCATTAAAATTATAGACTGATCATGTCTTTGTCAGTGGGCAAACGTACAAAAACAGCAGGGGATCAAATACTTTTTTCCCTCACATACATATATATATATATATACACACATATACACACACACACACACACACACACACACACACACACACACTAGCACTGGTATCCAAAGACTTGGCAACGGATAAATATTGACAGTAGATTGGACACTATGCCCAAATGGGGCCAAGAGAGTGTCAGGGGTCAAGTGCTCTGCGTTTTCTATTTTATTGCTAAGAAAACAAGATTATTTCAAATATTTAGAGGGGTTAACTTTAAGATAGCCTACATGCAGTCCCTTCAGAAAGCATTCACACCTCTTTACTTTCCACATTCACACCTCTTTACTTTCCACATTCACACCTCTTTACTTTCCACATTTTGTTGTGTTATAGCCTGAATTTTAAAATTAGTAAATTTAGATTTTGTGTCACTGATCTACACACAATATTCCATAATGTGAACGTGGAATTTCTTTGTAGAAAATTAAAGAAATAAAACATGTAAAGCTGAAATGTCTTGAGTCAATAAGTATGCAAACCCCTTTGTTATGGCAAGCCTAAATTTGTGCTTAACAAATCGCACAATAAGTTGCACGGACTCATTCCATGTTCAATAATAGTGGTTAACGTGATTTTTGAATAACTACTCCATCTCTATACCCCACACATACAATGATCTGTAAGGTCCCTCAATCGAGTAGTGAATTTCAAACACAGATTCAACCACAAAGACCAGGGAGGTTTTTCAATGCCTCACAAAGAACGGCACCGATTGGTAGATGTGTCAAAATAAAAAAAGCTGATGCTGAATATCCCTTTTAGCATGGGGAAGTTATTAGTCAGGCTTTGGATGGTGTATTAATACACCCAGCCACTACAAATATACAGGTGTCCTGCCTAACTCAGTTGCCGGAGAGGAAGGAAACTGCTCAGGGATTTCACCATGAGGCCAAGGGTGATTTTAAAACAGTTTAATGGCTGTGATAGGAAAGAACTGAGGATGGATAAACAACATTGTAGTTACTCCACAATACTAACCTAAATGACCGAGTGAAAACAAAGTACAGAATAAAAATATTCCAAAACATGCATCTTGTTTGCAACAAGGCACTTAAAAGCTACAATATTTAACTTTTTGGGCGACCCAACCAAATTCACATAGAAATGTGAGTTATACACCTGTCATTCTCATTGAAAGCAAGTCTAAGAAGCTGTAGATCTGTTCCATGCGCGCTATTTCTATGCTTCCTGTGCCTAAGTTTTGTTTTTGCGTCTTTTACTTTCTGTTTGTACACCAGCTCCAAAAAGCTGGAAAAACAATATTGTTGGTTATGGAAAAATATTTTTCACAGTTCAGATGTTACAATCATACTCTACACAATGACTTCTGGTTTTGTCACAAACTTTACTATTAGAAATGTAGTAACTAGGAAATGGCGGAGCGATTTCTGCATATTGCACCTTTAAGTAATACTGCAAACGATGTGGCAAAGAAACACTTTTTGTCCTGAATACAAAGAGTTATGTTTGGGTCAAATTCCAACACAAGCATGTTGGTGGCTGCATCATATCACTCTTCATATTTTCAAGCATGTTGGTGGCTGCTTTATGTTATAAGTATGCTTGTCATCGGCAAGGTCTATGGAGTTTTTTGGGGATGAAAAGAAACGGAATACAGCTATGAGCACAGGCAAAATTCTAGATGAAAACCTGGTTCAGTCTGCTTTCCAACAGACACTGGGAGGTTAATTCACCTTTAGCAGGACTATAACCTAAAACACAAGGCCAACTCTACACTGGAGACATTGAATGTTTTCGAGTGGCCTAGTTACAGTTTTGATTTAAATCGGCTTGGAAATCTATGGCAAGCCTTGAAAATGTCTGTCTAGCAATGATCAACAAATCAACTTGACAGAGCTTGAATAATTTGTCTGTAACAAAAAAAAATGTGGACTAAGTCAATGGGCATGAATACTTTCTGAAGGCCCTGTAAAAGAACACTAACTAGCATAACGCATACGGACGCCGCTGAGCAATTCATCTTTGTACAAACCAGCAAACGATAGGCGCCGTAGGTCACGCGTCAGAGAAGCGCCTTTATGACACAGGAATGTAGCCTAGTGTAGACAGTCCCATGATCTGTCCAGTTATAAAGTGATATTTCCTGTCCAAGGAACCACAAATATGTTGCGCTTTTTTTTTTATAAAATCAACTGACTAAATAGGATTGACTTGCGCTCACAGTTCTAATTTCCTCTCGATCTTAAATAAACATGCCCCCATTCAAAAAATACAGAACTAAGAACAAATATAGCCCCTGGTTCTCCTCAGACTTGACTGCCCTTGACCAGCACAAAAACATCCTGTGGCGTACTGCATTAGCATCAAATAGCCCCCGCGATATGCAACTTTTCAGGGAAGTTAGGAACCAATATACACAAGCAGTTAGGAAAGCAAAGGCTAACTTTTTCAAACAGAAATGTGCATCCTGTAGCACTAACTCCAAAAAGTTTTGGAACACTGTAAAGTCCATGGAGAATAAGAGCACTTCCTCCCAGCTGCCCACTGCACTGAGGCTAGGAAACACTATCACCACCGATAAATCTACAATAATCGAGAATTTCAACAAGCATTTTGCTACGGCTGGCCATGCTTTCCACCTGGCTACCACTACCCCGGCCACCAGCTCTGCACCCTCCGCTGCAACTTGCCCCCCCCCGCTTCTCCTTCACACAAATCCAGACAGCTGATGTTCTGAAAGAGCTGCAAAATCTGGACCCATACAAATCATCTGGGCTAGACAATCTGGACACTTTCTTTCTAAAACTAGCCGCCGAAATTGTCGCAACCCCTATTACTAGCCTGTTCAACCTCTCTTTCGTAACGTCTGAGATCCACAGAGATTGGAAAGCTGCCGCGGTCATCCCCCTCTTCAAAGGGGGTGACACTCTAGATCCAAACTGTTACAGACCCATATCCATCCTGCCCTGCCTTTCGAAAGTTTTTGAAAGCCAAGTTAACAAACAGATCACCGACCATTTCATAGTACCTTCTCCGCTATGCATTCCGGTTTCCGAGCTGGTCATGGGTGCACTTCAGCCACGCTCAAGGTCCTAAACGATATTATAACCGCGATCGATAATAGACAGTACTGTGTAGCCGTCTTCATCGACCTGGCCAAGGCTTTCGACTCTGTCAACCACCGCATTCTTATTGGCAGACTAAATAGCCTTGGTTTCTCAAATGACTGCCTCGCCTGGTTCACCAACTACTTCTCAGATAGAGTTTAATGTGTCAAATCGGAGGGCCTGTTGTCTGGACCTATGGCAGTCTCTATGGGGGTGCCACAGGGTTCAATTCTTGGGCCGACTCTTTTCTCCGTGTATATCAATGATGTCGCTCTTGCTGCTGGTGACTCTCAGATCCACCTCTACGCAGACGACACCCTTTTTTATACATCTGGCCCTTCATTGGACACTGTGTTAACAAACCTCCAAACGAGCTTCAATGCCATACAACACTCCTTCAGTAGCCTCCAACTGCTCTTAAACACTAGTAAAACTAAATGCATGCTCTTCAATCGAACGCTGCTGGCACCCGCCCACCCGACTAGAATCACTACTCTCAACGGGTCTGACCTAGAGTATGTGGACAACTACAAATACCTAGGTGTCTGGTTAGACTGTAAACTCTCCTTCCAGACTCACATTAAGAATCTCCAATCCAAAGTTAAATCTAGAATCGGTTTCCTATTTCGCAACAAAGCCTCCTTCACTCATGCTGCCAAACAAGCCCTCGTAAAACTGACTATCCTACCGATCCTTGACTTCGGCGATGTAATTTACAAAATAGCCTCCAACACTCAACTCAGCAAATTGGATGTAGTCTATCACAGTGCCATCCGTTTAGTCTCCAAAGCCCCATATACTACCCACCACTGTGACCTGTACGCTCTTGTTGGCTGGTCCTCACTACATATTCGTCACCAAACCCACTGGCTCCAGGCCATCTATAAATCACTGCTAGGCAAATCCCCGCCTTATCTTAGCTCATTGGTCACCATAGCAACACCCACCCGTAGTATGCGCTCCAGCAGGTATATCTCACTGGTCATCCCCAAAGCCAACACCTCCTTTGGCCGCCATTCCTTCCAGTTCTCTGCTGCCAATGACTGGAACAAATTGCAAAAATCTCTGAAGCTGGAGACTCTTATCTCCCTCACTAACTTTAAGCATCGGTTGTCAGAGCACCTTACCGATCACTGCACCTGTACACAGCCCATCTGAAATTAGCCCGCCCATCTACCTCATCCCTATATTGTTATTTATTTTTGCTCATTTGCACCCCAGTATCTCTATTTGCACATCATCTCTTGCACATCTATCATTCCAGTGTTAATACTAATTGTAATTATTTTGCACTATAGCCTATTTATTGCCTTACCGCCATAACTTGCTACATTTGCACACACTGTATATATATTTTCTGTTGTATTTTTGACTTTATGTTTTGTTTTACCCCATATGTAACTCTGTGTTGTTGTTTTTATCGCACTGCTTTGCTTTATCTTGGCCAGGTCGCAGTTGTAAATGAGAACTTGTTCTCAACTGGCTTACCTGGTTAAATAAAAAAATAAAAATAAACAGGTTGTATCTAAACATAGTAATTTTCCACTTGCACTACGCCTAATGCCTGCCTATTGCTCTAACTTCTAACCAAACTAGTTATGGTCCAACACTGGGCTCTAGGATGTGAGTAGACGCGGAGAAGAGAGGTAGACTTAAGATAAATCTACCGATTTATAATTAGCAGCAGAGGGTTTGTATGCAGATCATCCGGCTGTACAGTGCAGTGCGTCCTGCAGCGTGCACAAACATTATGCTGCTGAAGTCAAGGTTAATAATTATACAAATCTGCTAGTTAACTATTCAAAATCCGGTTTGCCAGCTAGCAATAATTGCCTTTTCAATTTAGTTAACTTAGTCAATTATTATAGTTGGTAAACTGGGCTACACTCAATGCTGTAGATGGCTAACTCTCAACAATATTTTGTTATTCTATTGGCTGTAGAGCATGGGGAGGGTAACTAGGTAGTTAGCTGGTTAGCTTCCTTGATTGACAATTAGACGTGAAACTACTGGTCTGTAAAGCAAAAAGCATTTTCACTTACCTCAGACTTGTTTCACACAAAACTAGCTAGCTTACCAGCTAGTTTGTTAATAAACTAGCTAAGCAACGTTTTCAACAAAAAGCTAACAATAGTTCGCAAGCTGGCTGGCTGGCTTGCTATGCTAGCCAACCAACGAAGAAACCACCGAATGCTCTGACTTGCTAAAGACAAGGACGCACAAAATAAAAGGTATACCTTTAATTTTATGCAAATAAATACATATTTCTGAGATATCGTAATGTAAAAACGATATCCACCACTGCCGTACACTAGCTACCAAATGTTAGCCATTAGGTCGCCTCACACCAGCGAGTCGCAAGTACGCAGGACAGTGGCTACCGAGGTCTAATTTCCTTCCTGGATTTGTCAAATCTTGAAGGATTGCGCCCACCTCACTTGATTTAAAGGAGCATATGATTATTTTAAATCATGATGCCAATCATACAGTAGCTATTGTAGCCTACTACCGTGAAATATACTACATGAAAACCTGCTATGGAATGTTCTTACCTGTTGAGACGCAGTTTCTTGGGCGCGAAATAGCCTGCTGCACTGTTCTACCAGTAATTTCAATGAACATGCGCCCAACCCCCTTTTGCTTCCTACTCGAAAATGTTGCAAGCAGTTAGCTAGCTACCGGTCCAAACTACTTCTTCTTCAGTGGGGTTTATCGGCGGTTGGCATCCAACGTTATGGTGCATTACCGCCACCTACTGTACTGGAGTGTGGGCCAGAGACAGGGAGAAACTAAATCCTACCTGCCTACGTTGCTCTTAAAAAATATTTGATACTATATCTAATGACGTTCTACTCAATATACTCTTTAAACTAATTTCCTGTATCCCCTTCTCCCTCATACTAGATCTCATCCTCTCTCTTTCCCTCTGATACTGCCCACACTGTAGCAATACATGCTCCATGGTCTCTGTTTCCTGACAATAATCACACTTTCCTGTTGGATGCTTTCCTATCACATGTAATGTCTTATTCAACTGGCTGTGTCCCACTCTTAATCTTGTAAAAATAGCCTCCTCTCTTCTGTCCCTTCCTGCCGTCCTCCCTCCCTGACTTTCCTCTGCACTTGAAATAAATGCCTTCCCTTATTATCTCTATTCCACTGCTCCTGCCATCTCTGCACCATCACTGTATATATCAGTTTTTTTGCCTCTGCCTTGCTCATTGAAACTTCAACATCAACATCCCCACTACTAAGTGCTTGTTTAGCCTGTTCATCTACTGCGGTCCTCTGTAGCTCAGCTGGTAGAGCACGGCGCTTGTAACGCCAAGGTAGTGGGTTCGATCCCCGGGACCACCCATACACAAAAAAAAAATGTATGCACGCACGACTGTAAGTCGCTTTGGATAAAAGCGTCTGCTAAATGGCATATTATTATTTATTATTATATTACTGCCTCGTTCCCCTCCACCCCCACATGGGCTGGGACCCAAGTAAATATTATCTGAATACCCATCTGTTTAATCCTGCCATGGGTTTGTAGCACCTCATCAAGCAGGTCTTGTCTGCTACGTGAGCTAAAGGACTGGAGACTCATTAACACTGCACATGAATCAGAGCAAATAACTACTCTGTCTTGTTTGACTTCCTCTACCAACTGCAAGGCCAACAGTATGGCCATCAGCTCCGCCGTATATACAGCCAGATGATCTGTAATACGTTTCCTGACTTCCACCCCACATTCCTGCACTACAAATGCTGACCCAGTACGTCCTGTCCTTGGATCTTTTGAACCATCTGTGTAAATGGCCACAAAATCCTGATACACAGTTTCCAGACATCTCTTAAAGAAATCAGATGGATCAACATCCTCCCTATCTCTCTGTAGTCTCTCCAACACTTCTAGATCAACTACTGGAGGCGGGAGTAGCCATGGTGGATTTACAGGAATAACTACAGTTGGACTAAACTCACTTCCATACAGTCCCATCTCCTTCGCCTGGGTATTACCCACCCAAAGCTTGTGTTCTGTCTTCGCTCATGTTCCCAGCATGCCTGTAAAATCCCTTTCACAGGATGAGACACCCCATGTCCTTGTAGATTGACCCAATAATTCATTGCCAGCTGCTGTCTCCTAATCTGCAATGGCATATCCCCCATCTCCACCTGTAATGCAGCCACTGGGGACGTCCGAAACGCCCCACTACATATTCTGAGTCCTTGCCCCTGTATGACATCTAGCCTTTCCAGTGAGGTCCGGGCTGCCGAACCATATGCTATACTTCCATAGTCTATTACAGATCGGATCAATGCAATAGCTCCCGAGTGGTGCAGTGGTCTAAGGCTGTGCCACTAGAGATCCTGGTTCGAATCCAGGTTCTGTCGTAGCCGGCCGCGACCGGGAGACCCATGGGGCGGCGTGCAATTGGCCCAGGGTAGTGGAGGGAATGGCCGGCAGGGATGTAGCTCAGTTGGTAGAGCATGGCGTTTGCAACGCCAGGGTTGTGGGTTCGATTCCCACGGGGGGCCAGTATGAAAAATAAAAAAATAATGTATGCACTCACTAACTGTAAGTCGCTCTGGATAAGAGCGTCTGCTAAATGACGTAAATGTAACATACATGGTCTTCAATGAGGAACGCCCAGCCCCCCACTCCTTCCCCGTCAGACAGCGCATCACATTTAGCACCTTCTAACACTTTCCCACCACTCTCTCAATGTGTTCTGCCCAGGTCAGTCTAGTGTCAAAGTATACCCCAAGGAACCTGAAGGCCCCCACCCTCTCCAAGTTTCTCCCATATAACCTCAAGCATACCTCATCTCCCACCTTCCTCCTGGTAAAGAACACTGTTTGAGTTTTCTCTACAAAGAACCTGAATCCCCACATGAATGCCCACCGCTCTACCTCATCAATTGCTTCCTGTACCTTCCTGAATATGTATGGCACATTTCTTCCCCTCTTCCATTAGGCCCCATCATCTGCAAATAATGACCTCCTATATCCATTGATCATGATTGTGAACAACAGAGGACTAATCACGCTCCCCTGTGGTGTACCGTTATCCACCAGGTAGCTGCCTGATAAAGACTTCCCCACCCTCACCTGGATAGACCTTCCAAACAGGAAATCCTTTATCCAGTTGTACGTTCTTCCTCCTACCCCCATAATATCAAGCTTGATTAACAACCCCTCCTTCCACATTATATCATACGCCTTCTTCACATCAAAAAAGACAGCTACAACAGTCTCCTTGTTCACCTGAGCCTTCCTGACCTCTGCTTCTAAGCAGAGCACTGGATCCATAGTTCCCCTACCCTTCAAGAACCCTCTCTGATGTGACGATACTTGCCCTCTGCTCTCCAGGAAGTAAGTTAGCCTCTCCGTAATCATACGTTCCATAATCTTACATACATGTGATGTTAAAGCTATTGGCCGATAGCTTGTTGGCTTTGTTGGATCCTTCCCGGGCTTCCGGATTGGTACCACTACTGCCTCCTTCCAACTGCCTGGTAGTTTCCCCTCCTCCCACACTCTGTTGTACAACACCAATACCTTATCCAGTGCCTCATTACTATGATTGTCAGGGGTGCTGAAGGTGGGTGTGGTGCAGGAATCAAGCGCAGGACGCAGAAGCTAAGTCCAAAAGACTTTAGTGAATTATTCACGTAGTACACGAGCACAATAAGCCCGGAGGCGAAATAAAGGCGCACACAGGCGTCAAACAAAAGGCGCACGAACATGTGCGAAAACCTCTCCAAACAACGGAGGGAAGTACGTAGCTCAGAACACCAAAACAGAAGAGCAATCACACACAACACCATACACACACAACGAGAACTAAATAGGACACTAATGAGGACTAACTAGACACAGGTGTACAACATCAAGACAAAACCAAACGAACATGAAACATAGATCGGTGACAGCTAGTACTCCGGGGACGACGACCGCCGAAACCTGCCCGAACAAGGAGGAGGAGCAGCCTCGGCCGAAACCGTGACAGTACCCCCCCCCTTGACGCGCGGCTCCAGCCGTGCGCCGACCCCGGCCTCGGGGACGACCAGGAGGGCGCGGAGCAGGGCGCGCGGGATGGTCCCGGTGGAACTCCGACAGGAGAGATGGGTCTAGGATGTCCCTCCGCGGCACCCAGCACCGCTCCTCCGGGCCGTACCCCTCCCACTCCACGAGATACTGGAGACCCCCCATCCGGCGTCTTGAGTCCAAGATGGACCGAACGGTGTACGCCGGAGCCCCCTCGATGTCCAGTGGGGCGGAGGAGTCTCTCCTATCTCACCTTCCTGGAGTGGACCAGCTACCACCGGCCTGAGAAGAGACACATGGAACGAGGGGTTAATATTCTTATATTCAACAGGCAGATGTAACCTATAACACACCTCGTTCAATCTTCTCAGGACTTTAAAAGGCCCCACAAACCGCCCGACCCAGCTTCCGGCAGGGCAGGCGGAGGGGTAGGTTTCTGGTAGAGAGCCAGACTCGATCTCCGGGTGCGTACACCGGCCCCTCACTGCGGTGGAGATCGGCGCTCGCCTTGTGACGACGGATGGCCCGCTGCAGGTGGACGTGTGCAGCGTTCCACGTCTCTTCCGAGCGCCTCATCCAATCATCCACCGCAGGGGCCTCGATCTGGCTCTGCTGCCAAGGTGCCAGAACCGGCTGGTAACCTAACACACATTGGAAGGGGGTTAGATTGGTAGAGGAGTGGCGGAGAGAGTTCTGGGCCATCTCGGCCCAGGGAATGTACCGAGCCCACTCCTCAGGCCGGTCCTGGCAATACGACCTCAGAAACCTACCCACATCCTGGTTGACTCGTTCTACCTGCCCGTTACTCTCCGGGTGGTACCCTGAGGTAAGGCTCACCGAGACCCCCAAACGCTCCATGAACGCTCTCCATACTCTGGAGGTAAACTGGGGGCCTCGATCAGACACTATATCCTCGGGTACCCCGTAATGCCGGAAGACGTGGGTAAATAGTGCCTCTGCGGTTTGCAGGGCAGTAGGAAGACCCGACATAGGGAGAAGACGACAGGCCTTCGAGAACCGGTCCACAACGACCAGGATGGTGGTATTCCCCTGAGAGAGGGGAAGGTCTGTCACAAAATCCACCGAGAGGTGGGACCATGGTCGTTGTGGAACGGGCAGGGGTTGTAACTTACCCCTGGGCAGGTGTCCGGGCGCCTTACACTGGGCGCACACCGAGCAGGAGGATACATAAACCCTCACATCCCTGGCTAACGTGGGCCACCAGTATTTAGTGCTAAGACAATGCACTGTCCGGCCAATACCCGGATGTCCAGAGGAGGGTGACGTGTGAGCCCAGTAAATGAGTCGATCCCGAATCACGAGCGGAACGTACTTCCGACCCTCAGGACACTGTGGAGGGCTGGGGTCGGTACGCAACGCTCGCTCGATTTCGGCATCGACCTCCCATACCACCGGTGCCACAAGACAAGACTCCGGTAGTATGGGAGTAGGCTCAACGGACCTCTCCTCCGTGTCATACCGCCGGGACAGCGCATCTGCCTTACCATTCTGGGACCCAGGGATGTACGTGATTTTAAATACGAACCTGGCGGAAACATACTCCATCGAGCCTGGCGAGGGTTCAGTCTCCTCGCTGCCCGGATGTACTCCAGGTTCCGATGGTCAGTCAAAATGAGGAAAGGGTGTTGAGCCCCCTCAAGCCAATGCCTCCACACCTTAAGGGCCTGAACTACAGCTAACAGCTCCCTGTCCCCGACGTCATAATTTCGCTCCGCCGGGCTGAGCTTTTTAGAGTAAAAAGCACAGGGGCGGAGTTTGGGTGGCGTGCCGGACCGTTGAGAGAGTACGGCCCCTATACCGGCCTCAGACGCGTCCACCTCGACCTAAAGGGGTAATGCGGGGTCCGGATGCGCCAGCACCGGAGCCGACGTAAACAGGTCCTTCAGTCTCCTAAAGGCCCTGTCCGCATCAGCTGACCACTGCAGGCGCACGGACCCCCTTTCAGAAGGGACGTGATGGGAGCTGCCACCTGTCCAAAAACCCCGGATAAACCTCCGGTAGTAATTCGCAAAGCCCAAGAACTGCTGCACCTCTTTGACAGTGGTTGGGGTTTGCCAATTACGCACAGCTGACACACGATCCACCTCCATTCTCACCCCTGACGCGGACAACCGATAACCCAAAAAGGAGACCGACTCCTGGAAAAACAGACATTTCTCTGCCTTGACATATAGGTCGTGCTCCAACAGCCTCCTCAATACACGACGCACCAGGGTTACATGCTCGGCTCGGGTAGACGATTACACCAGAATATCATCAATGTATACGACCACCCCTTGTCCCTGCATATCCCGGAAAATGTCATCTACGAAGGATTGGAAGACTGATGGAGCATTCATCAACCCATATGGCATGACGAGATACTCGAAATGACCTGACGTGGTACTAAACACTGTTTTCCATTCGTCGCCCTCCCTAATGCGCACCAAGTTATACGCGCTCCTGAGATCCAGTTTTGTGAAAAACCGCACTCCATGCAATGACTCCGTCATGGTCGCAATCAGAGGGAGTGGATAACTGTATTTCACAGTAATCTGATTGAGACCACGGTAATCGATGCACGGGCGCAACCCTCCATCTTTTTCTTCACAAAAAAGAAGCTAGAGGAGGCGGGAGAAGTGGAGGGCCGTATGTATCCCTGTCTCAAAGATTCGGCTATGTAAGTTTCCATAGCTTTTCTCTCCTCTTGAGACAAAGGATACACGTGGCTCCGTGGGAGCGCTGCTCCTGCCTGGAGATCAATCGCACAATCCCCCTGTCTATGAGGAGGCAACTGCGTCGCCCTAGCTTTACTAAACACGAGAGCTAAATCCCCATATTCAGGCGGAATGTGCAGTGCGGGCACTTGGTTTGGACTTTCCACCGAAGTCGCCCCTACGGAAACACCCAGACATCGCCCCTCACACTGAGCAGACCACCCATTGAGAGCCCTATGTTGCCACGAAATAGCAGGGTTATGGGTGCTTAACCAGGGAATTCCCAGCACCACCGGGTACGCAGGAGAGTCGATCAGATACAACTGTATAGTCTCCTCATGACCCCCCTGCGCACACATCCTAAGTGGCGCTGTGACTTCCCTGATCAACCCCGACCCCAACGGGCGGCTATCTAAAGCATGGACGGGAAAAGGCTTGTCAACAGGTAGGAGAGGGATCCCTAAATCTAAACAAAACTTCCGATCAACAAAATTCCCAGCTGCGCCTGAATCTACTAGCGCCTTATGCTGGGAATGAGGTGCAACCTGTGGAAAACAAACAGGTATACAAAAGTGCGCAACAGAGAGCTCTGGGTAAGTGGGCGTCTACTCACCTGGGAAGGCTCCCCCAGTGCGTGGCCTGTTGTCTCCTCCCCCCCTCGGGGAACCCTCCCCAGCACCTGGCCGCAGTGTGCCCTCCACGACCGCACTTGGTGCAGGGGACAGGCCCCCTCGGGCTCCTCCTCCTCCTTTCTCTAGCGCCAGCACCCCCGAGCTGCATAGGGCTCGGCTCGGAGGTGCCGGAGGGTGGAATGGACGGACCCCACTCGGGACGTCCACGGGTGGCCAGCAGGGTGTCCAGACGGATGGACATATCGACCAACTGGTCGAAGGTGAAATTGGTGTCCCTGCAGGCCAACTCACGTTGAACGTCCTCCCGTAGGCTACATCGAAAGTGGTCAATGAGGGCCCGTTCATTCCACCCTGCGTCTGCCGCTAGAGTCCGGAACTCCAGCGCGAACGCCTGTGCGCCCCTCCCCTCCTGTCTCAGGTGGACTAGACGCTCCCCCGCCGCTTTGCCCTCAGGTGGATGGTCGAACACGGCCTTGAAGCGACGGGAGAACTCGGCGTAGGAGATGGTGGTGGCGTCCATCCTCCTCCACTCGGCGTTGGCCCATTCCAACGCCTTGCCCGTGAGACAGGAGATGAGGGCGGAAACGCTCTCGTGTCCCGAGGGCACCGGGTGTACAGTGGCCAGGTAGAGCTCCACCTGCAGGAGGAACCCCTGACACCCGGCAGCTGTTCCGTCATACGCCCTCGGGAGCGAGAGCCGAATCCCACTGGGTTCCGGACCTGGGACTGGTGGACCTGCCGATGGGGGTGGCAGGGTAGGTGGAGGTGTGGGTACCCCTCTGGACTCCCATCGGTGCAGGGTGTTGATGACGTCCTGTAGAGCGGTCCCCAGTTGTCGTATCTGGTCATCCTGGCCGCGGACATGCTCCTCCAGCGACTCAGGCGTGACTGTTGCTCCTGCTGATTCCATTCTTAAAGGTGTGTGATTCTGTCAGGGGTGCTGAAGGTGGGTGTGGTGCAGGAATCAAGCGCAGGACGCAGAAGCTAAGTCCAAAAGACTTTAGTGAATTATTCACGTAGTACACAAGCACAATAAGCCCGGAGGCGAAATAAAGGCGCACACAGGCATCAAACAAAAGGCGCACAAAAATTTGCAAAAACCTCTCCAAACAACGGAGGGAAGTACGTAGCTCAGAACACCAAAACAGAAGAGCAATCACACACAACACCATACACACACAACGAGAACTAAATAGGACACTAATGAGGACTAACTAGACACAGGTGTACAACATCAAGACAAAACCAAACGAACATGAAACATAGATCGGTGGCAGCTAGTACTCCGGGGACGACGACCGCCGAAACCTGCCCGAACAAGGAGGAGGAGCAGCCTCGGCCGAAACCGTGACAATGATGGGCCAACAGGACCGAGTTTGGGAAACCCTGATCTAAATAACCGTCTGTCTGTCCACCACAGACCTACAGGGTATCATCTAAATAACCGTCTGTCTGTCCACCACAGACCTACAGGATATAATCTAAATAACTGTCTGTCTGTCCACCACAGACCTACAGGGTATCATCATTATGATTGTAGAGAGGAGACAAACTCAGCTGTGGTCTAAAGCCATCTCAAGGACAGGGACTATCCAGAGGAGGTACAGTAGACTCTTTATGCGTTCCAAATGGCACCCTATTCCCTATATAGTGCACTCTCTACTTCCATATACTCTACTGTAGAACATCTCATCATAACTAGCCACTGCCAGCTCCAAGACATCATTTTCTCCACATCTCTTGTCTGCGGTAGTAAATTCATCCCCCTTTTGACCCTAGAGGCTGAGAGACAGTGATACAAATACTTTTTTTTTCACTCTCCCTTCCCTCAGGTCGCTTCTGGACAGCAGGTGTCTCTAGAGCTGGTGGTGCCAAGGTTAAAAGTAGCCCTGCACAATCTCCTGCTGGCACAATGTGTAGCCCCGCATGCCTCCGAGACCTGTCAATCACTATTATAGGCTGTTTATGGTCTCACTTTGGGCTCACATTCCAAGAGGCATGGGACTAAACAGGTAAAAGGAGGCTGACAATGAACATTGTTGCCAGCAAGGTTTTGACCCTGTAAAAGTAACTGTAAAGACCCCTGTAAAAGTACTAACCTATAGGGCGAAGATATGGCAAGGATTGTTGTAAACCTTAGGATATGTGGCAATGTCTGCTGTAAAATCCCTTCTACAAATAATTGACCAGCTACTGAAGTTTCATATGTCTAAGGGCTTGATATTCTGTGTGTTTCTATGACTGTAGTCCAACAGCTTGAGCCTATGTGAAACAATCTTCGTGCTGTGATTCAAATGCAAAATCCTTCAGGGATTCTCCTTCTCCCTTTATGTTCATGAAAATTGTTGCACACCACATAATTGCAAGTATAAAAATAAATGGGTAAAGTTGTTATGCCAGAACTTTAGTCATCTAATCATAGGCCTTCCAGATTACGAAATTAGTATACTTGCAGTCCTCCACTCATCCCAGCAAAAGGCAACAAAACAAGAACACACGACAACACTAGGCTAGGACCAATGAAGTCAACCCTGAAAGGAAAAGAAAACAACCATCAAGAAACAATCTCGGTTAACCCAGAACTAATAAAATCTTGCGTTATTTGGTCAGATAGGTACTCTGTCCATGAGAGATCAGGAAATAGCTGTCTTTAACGACAGGAACAAAAAAAAATACAAAAAAAAACCCCACAAAGGAATTAATTTGAGTTTTTAATCAAATGAAACGCTTTTGTGGTTTCATCGGTGTGATTCCCAGTTTACTGCATTCCCATTGAAGGAATGTCATTTTAAGAGCAGTGAGTGGCTGGCTGGCCACCATAACCTTAAACAGCACTGAAGAGGAACCATGTTTGGTCATACATTCTTTCATTACATAGTGGAACACTCTGTATCAACCTACCAGGAAATTAAAATTTGTTTGAGAAAACAAAATCAATTCCATGAGGAAATTGCATACATTCCAGTGCCTAACAAGGAAGGGTGTTGACTGTTACAGCATGTTACACAGCTATTATCAAATCTAATAATAACCTACAGCTCTTTAGATCATTTTGGTACAGTAAGGTTTATATCAGTGTTGCATCTTTCTTTTATATGGTCGATACACACGTACAAAGGGCATTACATAATGCCTCTTTGGGTGTCCATTAACTCATTGTTATGGCTGTTCTTCTATCAAACTATTTTAAAAAAAACATTGAAATAATTGGTTTAAGACAAGCATACTAAACATCACACAAGATCAGTTTAAAAGCACAGGTTCGCAAAGCACGTAATAGTAAGGAAGCCTGAAAACAGAAAAGAAAACTCACCTTGAGTCAGCAGAAGAAGAGAAAGGAAACCTAAGACCAGGAAGTCCAATGAACCATGGAGGTGGAATATAAAACCTCTTCCTGGTTCTGGTCTGCCATGTGCTTGATAAAAACTAAACTGAAAACAAGCTGTATACAGCACATGCTGTTAGTTATATTTATAGTATTATCATCTTTAGTTATATAACATCACCATGGACAGACAGTTATAATACTGTAGCACATCACCGTGGACAGACAGTTATACAAAAAGCCCACACTAGCTGTCTTTCCAGGAAGCAAAGGGAAGTGGTTCTGTGTGACATCATGTAGTGTATGCAGTAGCTGTTGTGCTAGCTACAACACCATCCCCACATTAACCGACTCCTCAACCTAGAGCCTACACAATAGACGTCATAACCTTGCTTTTTTTTCCCAGGACACTTGACACAAGCAGCTGGGACCCTGGTGACATCACCCTGTAAATACGTAGGTATCCACCTGGCTCCAGTTAGACACCCAGGGTGACCATAGACCGTGTACAGACTGAGGGAAGATGGAGGCGAGGCTCTTTGTCTACCTCAGTCAGCACATTGGACCACAATAGACATAAAGCCTTCAGGTTTTATTGTGTTTCATCCTCTATAATAATAATAATATAATATGCCATTTAGCAGACGCTTTTATCCAAAGCGACTTACAGTCATGCATGCATACATTTTTTTTTTGTGTATGGGTGGTCCCGGGGCTTGAACCCACTACCTTGGCGTTTCAAGCGCCGTGCTCTACCAGTTGAGCTACAGAGGACCACAGACCACCTCTATGATGTAATGCATGTATTGTTGTGTCCAGCTGGACTGACTTTAAACAGTATGTGTATTTAATTGTCCAATAAATCAAATCCAATCATTGTGTTGTAGTCCTGAAGTACTGCGCTGAGGACTACACGCTTTCCTATTGACACAGAAAAAGCCTTCCTCTCTAAAAGAGAGTGAACAGATACAGGGGCCATCAGTGGAGGCTGGAATGGATTCAATGGAATGGCATCAAACACATAGAAACCATAGAAACCATGTATTTGATACCATTCCACTCATTCCGCTCCAGCCATTACCACGAGTCCGTTCTCCCCAATTAAGGTGCCACCAACTTCCTGTGGAGGACATAGTGAGTCCTGTGCCCTCTCTGGGGCTTTCTGGGAGGAATTACATCTCAGTGCCAGAAAGCTGTCATGGCTGTAGTTCACTAGGTCCAGTTTATATATTCAATATGCTAACCAGGGTATGAAATAAGCACGTTCTATTACAGGTTGATTGCCTACCCAGGGATGCTGAAAAGAGACTGACCACAAGGGAGATTATTTTCAGGTTTCAAGTTTTATTAGTCGTGTATACAGGATACACACTGTCCAACGAAATGTTTACTTGCAGGTCCCTTCTCTACAATGCAACAACAAATGATTATGTTTGATAGAAAAGGCTAAGTGACAGTGGAAACACAGGCATGTACACACACACACCTGTCGTAGTGTCTGCTATCACTACAAGGGTCAGTCATCATGACGCTGTAACCCAGAGCAACAGCTAAATAAATACAGCCTGTCCTGCACAAATAGCAGGTGTCTGACCTTTAGTGTGGCCATTTTTAGTCCTTTATATCAATCAATTAATGTGTCAGATGCATCAAATCATTATTCCATCACAGTTCAATGACTTTTATAAGTTTAAATTGTAACCACAGTAAAAACCTGAGATGTCTAACAACACAACAAATACAAAGATCAATGGTTTTAGCCATAGCAACCAAAACCCTGAAAGATGCACTGTGTATAATCTGTTATGAGGATCATGCGTAAATAACGGCAACCAATCAACACCGCAGTAAACGATCTGTAGTGAAATAAATCAAACCAATTCTCTTCAGTTGCCACGTTGCGAACCTTCAGCGTAGATTGAATGTTTCAAATGGAGGCAGTGGCGGATCAATCCATCATGAATGGATCCTGTCCCCCCCATGTCCAGTAACGTCCCATTCCCAATGAGTTAAGTCCCTGCTTGCTTCCCAATTGGCACTCTATTCCCTATGTAGTGCACTACCTGTGACCAGAGCCTGACGGGTCCTGGTCAAAAGTAGTGCACTACATAGGGAACAGAGTGCCAATTGGGACGCAGACCATGGCTGAAGCCCCATATGTCATTGACTGTTAACACAACTATAAATAAAGAGATGGACAGAAGCTCCTTTGTTCAGTCACCATCAGCTGTAGATGATCCATCACAGCAGATGGGACTTGTTTTGGGAACGCTGGTGTTGCCTCGACGAAGAGAGGTGATGAGTCATGTTTTGATGTCCCTCCTTTTGAGGGACTAATAACAGCAAGCAGAAAATCTCAGTTTTTATTGTTTGTATTTGAATGTTCTAAATAGAATCCATGCGTTGTAGATGAGACTGTCTGCAAACACATTTGACGTGTCACCAGCAAGACCCTTTACTATCCTTGTGACATTTGATGACTTCATGTGATCCTAATGATCGGCTTTCTACTCACTGGAGTATCTGTGATAAAGATACCATTATAAAAGACCAGCAGGAGACATCTGAACAGTTGTTGAATGATTCTCTTGGCTCCGCATTGTGTTTGTAAAACTAGTGCTGCCACCTTCTGGCATTATATAATCTTACATAGCTAAACATATTGTATCAAACTAATGACCAACCAACAAACCTATTTACTCCCATTACCATTGTCAACTGAAGCACTTGTGAGGCAGAAACCATACAATTTGCATCAACAAACAAAAAATAAAAAATTGCACATTCTTCTCTTGAGAAAATAAGATGTCTGGAATGGAGGGATGAAACTGACTGAATTATTCACATCACCAGCTGCTACTCTGGGTGAAACGGACGATTGTACCCCAGTGATCAGACAGAACAGCTGTATGGCTGTACTTAAAGGTCCAGTGCAGTCAAAAACGTGATTTCCCCGTGTTTTATATACATTTCCACACTATGAGGTTGGAATAATACTGTGAAATTGTGAGAATGATGATAATGCCCTTTTAGTGTAAAAGCTGTTTGAAAAGACCGGCTGAAATTTCTGCCTGTTTTGTTGGGATGGAGATTTGGCCTTCCATGGTGACATCAACATGGAGTAAATTAGTTAATAGACCAATAAGAAAGAATGTTCCAAACCTCTCTGCCAATAACTGCTAGTTTTTTTGTTTCCCCCTCCCTACACTCACAGACAGTCCTAGCTAAATTCTTGCTTGAGAAATTGCCCTTTGCTAAGAAGCTATTTATTTTTATTTGATTGATAACAATCACAGTAAGGAAATGAATTGTTACCAAGAAATAATGATGGTACCACTTTATTTGGATAGTCCATCTGTAGATGCTCTACAGACTATCTACAGAGTATCAGTAACCGTTCAACTAACTACAGTTGAAGTCGGAAGTTTACATACACTTAGGTTGGAGTCATTAAAACTTGTTTTTCAACCACTCCACACATTTCTTGTTAACAAACTATAGTTTTGACAAGTCGGTTAGGACATCTACTTTGTGCATGACACAAATAATTTTTCCAAAAATTGTTTACAGACAGATTATTTCACTTATAATTCACTGTATCACAATTCCAGTGGGTCAGAAGTTTACATACACTAAGTTGACTGTGCCTTTAAACAGCTTGGGAAATTCCAGAAAATGATGTGATGGCTTTAGAAGCTTCTGATAGGCAAATTTACATCATTTGAGTCAATTGGAGGTGTACCTGTGGATGTATTTCAAGGCCTACCTTCAAACTCAGTGCCTCTTTGCTTGACATCATGAGAAAATCAAAAGAAAACAGCCAAGACCTCAGATTTTTTTTTTGTTGACCTCCACAAGTCTGGTTCATCCTTGGGAGCAATTTCCAAACGTCTGAAGGTACCACGTTCATCTGTACAAACAATAGTACGCAAGTATAAACACCATGGGACCACGCAGTCATCATACCGCTCAGGAAGGAGACACGTTCTGTCTCCTAGAGATTAACGTACTTTGGTGCGAAAAGTGCAAATCAATCCCTGTCACGATCGTCTAAGGAGGAGGACCAAGGCGCAGCGTTGAGGGTGAACATATTTATTAAGAGAATGATCACACGATCAAAACAACAGACGATAACATGACGTCTACGGTATAACACAAACCAAATAAGAACAAGAAACCACAAATAATGAATGCCTAACGGCTACCTAAGTATGACTCCCAATCAGAGACAACGAGCTACAGCCGTCTCTGATTGGGAGCCACCCTGGCCAACATAGATATACAACAACTAGAACATACACAAATGAAAACTCACACCCTGGCTCAACATACTAGAGTCCCCAGAGCCAGGGCGTGACAGCACCCCTAAAGGACGCGGACTCCGACCGCGCCAACCAAATACAACAGGGGAGGGACCGGGTGGGCACTCCGCCTCGGCGGCGGATCCGGCCCGGACAGACCCCCCACTCCTTCTCTAACCCCCAAAGTACCCCTGGTCCGGTCTGGCCCTGCTGACCAGAGCTGAACTGAACACTGGTGGAGCGGATTGCTCTAGCTCCGGCGTGACGCAGCACCTGACCGGTGCCGACCCGCCACCGGTGGAACAGGCACGGGCCGTGCCGGACTGACGACGCACACCACTGGCTTGGTGTGGGGAGCAGGAGCGGGCCGGCCGGTTGACTGAAACGCACCACTGACTTGGTGCGGGGAGCAGGAGCGGGCCGGACCGGGCTGACGAAGCGCACCACTGACTTGGTGCGGGGAGCAGGAACGGGCCGGACAGGGCTGACGAAACGCACCACAGACTTGGTGCGGGGAGCAGGAAGGGGCCGGACAGGGCTGACGAAACGCACCACTGACTTGGTGCGGGGAGCAGGAGCGGGCCGGACCGGGCTGGCGACGCGCACCACAGACTTGGTGCGGAGAGCAGGAACGGGCCGGACAGGGCTGACGAAACGCACCACAGACTTGGTGCGGGGAGCAGGAAGGGGCCGGACAGGGCTGACGTAAACGCACCACTGACTTGGTGCGGGAGCAGGAATGGGCCGGACTGGGTTGGCGACGCGCACCACAGACTTGGTGCGGAGAGCAGGAACGGGCCGGACAGGGTTGACGAAACGCACCACTGACTTGGTGCGGGGAGCAGGAATGGGCCGGGCCGAGCTGGCGATGCGCACCGTAGACTTGGTGCGAGTGGCAGGAACAGGCCGGACCGTACTGGGAACACACACCACTGGCCCTATGTGGGGATCAGGAACAGGCCGGACCGGACTGGCAACACACGCCAGTACCTCTCGCCGTGCCTCTACATCTTCCACCCCCTCTTCGACCAGTGGCCCCCGTAACCTGGCGGCCTCCTCTGCCAATCCGCTGGGCCGCTCTGCCGCGGTCTCCTGCTGGCCCGTCGCTCACGGCGTTAGCCCCCCAAAAAAATTTCTGGGCGTCTCCCCTACCCGTGGACCAGGTCTCCATGTCCCTCGCCAGCCTTTCGCCCCTTCTGCCACAATGTCAAGCCCTTCTCTTCCTCACTCGGCTTGACCCAGTCGAGAGGCGAAGGAGATCTGTTAGGGATCTCCTGGCGATGGCTCCTGGACACGCTTGCTTGGTCACATCTTGGTGGTTTCTTCTGTCACGATCGTCTAAGGAGGAGGACCAAGGCGCAGCGTTGAGGGTGAACATATTTATTAAGAGAATGATCACACGATCAAAACAACAGACGATAACGTGACGTCTACGGTATAACACAAACCAAATAAGAACAAGAAACCACAAATAATGAATGCCTAACGGCTACCTAAGTATGACTCCCAATCAGAGACAACGAGCTACAGCCGTCTCTGATTGGGAGCCACCCTGGCCAACATAGATATACAACAACTAGAACATACACAAATGAAAACTCACACCCTGGCTCAACATACTAGAGTCCCCAGAGCCAGGGCGTGACAATCCCAGAACAACAGCAAAGGACATTGTGAAGATGCTGGAGGAAACAGGTACAAAAGTATCTATAGCCACAGTAAAACGAGTCTATATCAACATAACCTGAAAGGCCGCTCAGCAAGGAAGAAGCCACTGCACCAAAACCGCCATAAAAAAGCCAGACTACGGTTTGCTACTGCACATGGGGACAAAGATCGTACTTTTTGGAGAAATGTCCTCTGGTCTGATGAAACAAAAATAGAACTGTTTGGCCATAATGACCATCGTTATGTTTGGAGGAAAAAGGGGGCACTTGCAAGCCGAAGAACACCATCCCAACCGTGAAGCACGGGGGTGGCAGCATCATGCTGTGGGGGTGCTTTGCTGCAGGATGGACTGGTGCACTTCACAAAATAGATGGCATCATGAGGAAGGAAAATTATGAGGATATATTGAAGCAACATCTCATGACATCAGTCAGGAAGTTAAAGCTTGGTCGCAAATGGGTCTTCCAAATGGACAATGACCCCAAGCATACTTCCAAAGTTGTGGCACAATGGCTTAAGGACAACAAAGTCAAGGTATTGGAGTGGCCATCAAAAAGCCCTGACCTTAATCTTATAGAAAATGTGTGGGCAGAACTGAAAAAGCGTGTGCGAGCAAGGAGGCCTACAAACCTGACTCAGTTACACCAGGAGCGATGGGCCAAAATTCACCCAACTTATTGTGGGAAGCTTGTGGAAGGCTACCCGAAACGTTTGACCCAAGTTAAACAATTTACAGGCAATGCTACCAAATACTAATTGAGTGTATGTCAACTTCTGACCCACTGGGAATGTGATGAAAGAAATAAAAGCTGAAATAAATAATTATTTCTACTATTATTCTGACATTTCACATTCTTAAAATAAAGTGGTGATCCTAACTGACCTAAGACAGGGAATTTTTACTTGGATTAAATGTCAGGAATTGTGAAAAACCAAGTTTAAATATATTTGGCTAAGGTGTATGTAAACTTCCAACTTCAACTGTATCTACTAACCCTAACCCTAGCTCTAACCTTAACCCTTACCCTAACCTTAACCTTAAACCATACCCTAACCCTTATTCTAAACCCAACCCTTATTCTAAACCTAACCCTAACCGCAAGCAGTTGCTTATCAACAGTTGCTTATTGATTGTAGGAGAGCATCTACCAATGGAAAATCCAGACTATCAAATCAAATGTGACCATGATTTGATATTGCGATAAAAAGTGCTGATTTGGACCTTTAACACATCTATCGCTCTCCATCTTTCACGCTCTCTCTCACTCTCTTTCTGTCTCTCTCTCTCTCTCTCTGTGTCTCTCTGTCTCACACTCTATCTGTCCCTTGATCTGATTAAATCTCTCAACCTCCCTCCTCTCGTTCCCCACTGTAATATTTATCCCTCTGTCAGCAGCCTGATATATGAATAGATGTCTACAAGTTCATCCTTCACTGTTTATAAACCAGGCAGGAAGCAGCTTATGAGTCACAGCCATTAAACCAGGCAGGAAGCAGCTTATGAGTCACAGCCATTAAACCAGGCAGGAAGCAGCTTATGAGTCACAGCCATTAAACCAGGCAGGAAGCAGCTTATGAGTCACAGCCATTAAACCAGGCAGGAAGCAGCTTATGAGTCACAGCCATTAAACCAGGCAGGAGGCAGTTTATGAGTCACAGCCATTAAACCAGGCAGGAAGCAGTTTATGAGTCACAGCCATTAAACCAGGCAGGAAGCAGCTTATGAGTCACAGCCATTAAACCAGGCAGGAAGCAGCTTATGAGTCACAGCCATTAAACCAGGCAGGAAGCAGCTTATGAGTCACAGCCATTAAACCAGCAGCGACCAGGAATAGAGGACATATACTGTGTCCTGATATTTCTACCTGTATTAATGTGATCCTCATGGGAAACGCTGAAGAAACCAACCTTAACTGTGAAACTTTAAGACTCTGTCTCAGGTGAGAGGTATGGCAGACATGTCAGATGTTAACTCCCTAGAGTTGATGTCCACACAGATCAAACTGACTCTTTAGTCTGTGTCATATCTTAGTTAGATGAGAGGCAGACAGACAGCCAGACAGCCAGCCAGACAGACAGACAGACAGACAGACAGACAGACAGACAGACAGACAGACAGGCAGGCAGGCAGGCAGGCAGACAGACAGACAGAGACAGGCAGAGACAGACAAACAGAGACAGGCAGACAGAGACAGACAGACAGGCAGACAGAGACAGACAGGCCGACAGAGACAGACAGGCAGAGACGACAAACAGACAGACAGAGACAGACAGACAGGCAGAGACGACAGACAGACAGAGACAGACAGACAGGCAGAGACGACAGACAGACAGACAGACAGACAGACAGACAGAGACAGACAGACAGACAGACAGGCAGATGCAGACAGACAGGCAGACAGGCAGACAGACAGACAGACAGACAGACAGACAGACAGACAGACAGACAGACAGACAGACAGACAGACAGACAGACAGAGACAGACAGACAGAGAGATGGATAGACAGACAGAGATAGAGACATCTTTTCATAAAGCTTTATCCCACAGCTCCCCATGTCACCATCCCCACACTGTTCCCTCCCCTAGTTAAATAACTCAATGATTCACACACTTTGTTCAACTTAAGATAACAACAGCAATAGCATAACAACAACAACAATAATAATAACAACAACCTTAGTCAAATATTGTATATTTCCAGGTCTTACAACTCTCTAAAATTCCTCATATTACATTGTCAGTCGTTTAAGGTGCACCATAAAATCGGTATTTGACATTTTCAACAAAACTCAATGTATGTTGCAACCAAAACATGCAGAGAATACAGATGATATTTCTATTTTTTCATTCAGTTTTTTCTTTGCAGAGTTTTCTTCCTCCCTCTTGACCTCTGTGGCATTATACATTTTTAGTGATTTAAAAGTTTAGTTCATAGTTTGTTTCTTTGTTTGGCACACTTCCTTTTTAAGCTGTTGCGGTGTGTGGCACAAATCAACTAGATCAACCGGTGGCGTAAAGCGTCTCAATGGAAGCCTGGTGTCTCAAAGAACTTCTGGAGAGACGGAGAGAAAGAGAGAGAGAGAACAGAGAGAGAGAAAATCAGCATTGCTTTCTGCTTCAATTGAAAATATGCCCTAGTATGAAGTCTACAGTACATGAGGCATACTGTCTATCAGACCTTATCAATAACATTATTCAGTTCTAGGGACGATATTCCGCATGCATCATTATCATTACAACCCCCTTGGGCTGTGGGGACATTATCATTAAAACTACCTGCGCTGTGGGGACATTATCATTAGAACCCCCATGGACTGTGGGGACATTAACATTAGAACCACCTGGGCTGTGGGGACATTATCATTAGAACCACCTGGGCTGTGGGGACATTATCATTAGAACCACCTGGGCTGTGGGGACATTATCATTAGAACCCCCATGGACTGTGGGGACATTATCATTAGAACCCCCATGGACTGTGGGGACATCATCATTAGAACCCCCTGGGCTGTGGGGACATTATCATTAAAACCCCCATGGGCTGTGGGGACATTATCATTAGAACCCCCTGGGCTGTGGGGACATTATCATTAGAACCCCCATGGACTGTGGGGACATTATCATTAAAACCACCTGCGCTGTGGGGACATTATCATTAGAACCCCCATGGACTGTGGGGACATTAACATTAGAACCACCTGGGCTGTGGGGACATTATCATTAGAACCACCTGGGCTGTGGGGACATCATCATTAGAACCCCCTGGGCTGTGGGGACATTATCATTAAAACCCCCATGGACTGTGGGGACATTATCATTAGAACCCCCATGGACTGTGGGGACATTATCATTAGAACCCCCTGGGCTGTGGGGACATTATCATTAGAACCACTTGGGCTGTGGGGACATTATCATTAGAACCACCTGCGCTGTGGGGACATTATCATTAGAACCCCCATGGACTGTGGGGACATTATCATTAGAACCCCCTGGGCTGTGGGGACATTATCATTAGAACCACCTGGGCTGTGGGGACATTAACATTAGAACCACCTGCGCTGTGGGGACATTATCATTAGAACCCCCTGGGCTGTGGGGACATTATCATTAGAACCACCTGCGCTGTGGGGACATTATCATTAGAACCCCCTGGGCTGTGGGGACATTATCATTAGAACCACCTGCGCTGTGGGGACATTATCATTAGAACCCCCTGGGCTGTGGGGACATTATCATTAGAACCACCTGCGCTGTGGGGACATTATCATTAGAACCACCTGCGCTGTGGGGACATTATCATTAGAACCCCCATGGACTGTGGGGACATTATCATTAGAACCCCCATGGACTGTGGGGACATTATCATTAGAACCCCCATGGACTGTGGGGACATAAATATGGGGTATAATATTATGTATGTCCCACTGGTCTCATTCATATTGCTTTCTTGTTTGCTTTGCTGACATTTAATGCTTGGGTGTGGCTGTCTTCGAGACCGGCTGTGGGGGTCTTGGCATAATAAAGGGGGCCTCGTTTGCCAACATCAGGGACATGCCGAAACAGGACTGTGATCCTCTTTCCAGTCTTGGACATCAGCTCTCCCACATAGGGAGCTTGGGAAGTGTGCCCAGAGGCTAGGGCCCAGGCTTGGGGATAGTGGTAAAGGTTTGGAGCCCTCTCTCTGCAAACTCTAGTAACGGTTGTAGCTAACTACAGCATGCATACCTTCAGCATAAGATCCACACTGTGGATCTCTATACACATGCTGGTATTGTGGTTATAGAGTTAGGGATTGCGTACATTCTAGAGTGCTATGTACTGATACAGTGATAGAATGCTTCATTTGAAATGTTGAAATGATATGGCATGTATGGTCTTAATCCTGACCTGCATAGCTACCTGCAGCATGCTGAGGCTTAATGACACCTGTTTTCATTAGGAAGGGATCTCCTCCCTCGAAGGCCAGGATTGGGTCACTGACGATGCCACTCCCCGGTTTTCCCGGCCCACCGTTGCTGCTCCCGCTGTGATTGGATAGCTGGATGATCTGCTCAAAGTCAGCTGCCTTCCCCTTGGCTGAGAGGCCGTTCTGGTGCATGGCTGGCCGGACAACATTCAGCACAGGGCTGGATTCTGCTTCACTCTGCTGGCTCTCAGGAGCTGCAAGAAAAAATAAGTAAAAAGTTGCTCTCTTTAAATTACAAAGAAAATGGTCCTTGACTGAGTGGTATCTCTCAATGAATGTAATGTTTTGTAACTGTCTTGTCTTTTAATCATGACATTATTTGTTACCGTCCAAGACCACTTTGTAAATAAGTGACATCCTCTTGGGATCTAATGCACATCCCAGCTAACAATTCTAGGGAGAGAGAACGTTTTTGTAATGTTCCACTAATGTTTGAGTGTCCATTTATCCGTTAGTTAGGGGGAACATTCTATCTATGTTTGCAAAGACCTTCTAAGAACCTTTTTAGCATGTTTTGGCGTTAGAGTTAGGAAAACATTCCCTTAATGTCAAACAGAACATACCCAGAACGTGGTTACCATGTTCTCAGAATATCCAATATTAATGTTCTAGACACTTTTCATGTCACGTTGCAAGAACATTAATGTGTCCAGTTTTCTGAGGGTTAGGAGAATATTCCATCAACGTCCCACCAAACATACACAGAACGTGGTTGCCGTGTTCTCAGAACATAAGATATGAATCTTCTAGACACGTTTCATGGGAACGTTGCAAGAACATTTCTGTTTATCAGTTGTCAGGATGTCGCCTTATGGTCCCAAAGAAACGTTCTCCCCAACAAAAAAATTAATTAAACATCACAGCTTGTTAATGAGTGTGGTTACATGCACACACAATAATGCATTTATTGTGAATAGTCAGATTAATATAATAGTTTGATTAAAACGTTTACATGCTTTCCAAGAAGAACGATTTCCCTAATAATCCTGTTTCCATGGACACATTTGAAATCAGGCTACCTGGTGACACAGAGAAATGGAAAAAAATCGCCAATCAAAATAAACATTCTACCTCAGCGAACACGTTATTTTTGCGAAGCATTTTTTGATTCTGAGTTCGGACATATACATTAAAGTTTGTATGTGAAAACTACTTCTAAGACGCATACATTCAGTTGTTCCGAACTCACTTCACTTGCGCTAAAGAGGGAGGCTTCCTCGGCTGGTTCTAGCACATGCGCAGATCAAATAGACCGCTGGAACGCCGATTAAGGTGTTTACATGTCCTAATAATTTGAAAGATTGCTCAGAAAACTAGATGTTTTAATCGGCGTATGCTTACTTCCATTTTGACCTTACACTGATTAAGATAAGCAGAGTAAGGTTTTTACATGACTATTTCATAATCTGCCTTCTGCCATAATCAGTTTAATATCTAATTATTACTGTACATGCACTCACTGTTGCCGAGCCAATCAAGGCTCTGATTGATGAACCACTGGGACATTCACAGCTCTGTTGTCTGTTGGCAAGGTTAGGGATATTCACACACAGTGTTTTCAACTTAACATATTTGACACACTTTGACATACGTGATTACATTGTACATGTTCATTCATACAGTCATTATTATTCAACATGTCCTCAACTGGGAATTGGAACTCTCAACCTCTAGGTGTAAGGTCGTAAGCAATAGGGTGAACGGACTTTGAAGTAAATCTCAGCTCTGTTAAAAGTACAGTCAAGAAAAACGTTTATTGATCATAGTGATTCAGGAGGATCATTAAAACAGGTTAACATAGTATGCCGTTTAGCAGACGCTTTTATCCAAAGCAACTTACAGTCATACATTTTTGTGTATCGGTGGTCCCGGGGATCGAACCCACTACCTCGGCGTTACAAGCGCCGTGCTCTACCAGCTGAGCTACAGAGGACCTGAGCCGAGAACATGCCCCACCAACATTAGACAACTATAATGAAAGCACTTAAATTGCTGAAATAAGTAGGCCTAAATCAAATCAATGATGAGAATAGTCAGATGAACCGATACCTGACACGGACGGACATGGTGGCGTAGAAGGAAAATCGGAGTACCGTGAATCAAGAGGTTGTGAGCTCAAATCCCAGGTGAGGACACGTTGAATAATAATTACAGTATAAATGAACATACACAATGTAATCACGTGTGTCAACTACATAAATTGAAAACACTATGTTAAAAGCACTGTGTGTGTGACTATCCCTAACCTTACCAACAGACAAAGAGCTATGAACAGATCACTGGTTCACCAATCAGGGCCTTGATTGGCTCAGCAACAGTAACAAGGCAAGATGTGTAATGAAACATTCTTTTTTTTTTTTACAACGTTTCTTTGGGATCATCAGGTGACAACTGATACACAGAAATGTTCCTGCAAAGTTCTCATGAAACTTATCTAGAACATTAATATCTTATATTCTGAGAACATGGCAACCATGTTCTGTGTATGTTTAGTGGGACGTTGATGGAATATTCTCCTAATCCTCAGAAAACTGGACACATGAATGTTAATGCAACGTTCCCATGAAACGTGTCTAGAACATATCTTAAATTCTGAGAACATGGTAAACATGTTCTGGGTATGTTCTATTTGACATTAAGGGGATGGTCTCTTGGAAACATTCCTTGCACATCACGAGAACATTACTATGAAAACGTTAGTTGATAGCCTAATGAGACTCTTAAGGGAACGTTCTCTAAAGTTGTGGGAACGTTTGTTGTTAGCTGGGATGTTGTATTATTTTTTACCCAAATACCTTTTTATCAAATCAAATCACAGGTTGAAGGAGACAGCAGAATGACACTGCATGGAACTTACCTTTCCCATTCTTCATAGTATCCTTGCCATTGACCTGTGCTGGGGAATTGGACTCCTTCGGCAGTGAAGGCTAGAAGAACATAAAATGGGACAAATTGGCACAAATGGTTGCTGTGTATCGCACAAGGTTGGCACACATTGGTGGTGGATGAGGTGCTATTATCAAGGAGTGCTATGAACATCTGGACAGACACTATATGAATTCAGTCAATTAAATAATTAGAAAGTTATAATCTTTCATCTGATCAAAGGGTCTAGAAGGGTTTTTAATATGAAGCATAGGTCTTACATGAATCACCTTTTCTCCAGCATCACTACTCTTGCGAGTTCTCTTCATGATTTCCTCAAGGCGCTGTGGAGTTCAACAGCAGAGGCAAAAGTTGTCAGGTGCTTGATTTTATTATTTACAACTAATGCACTGTATCTTTAACATATTTTATGTAAGGCTGGGAGTTTTTCCTAGTCAGGATACAATGTGATGAAAAACTCCTGGTTCTACATTTATATATAAAAAATGTAGAAAGTAAAGACAAGTTAGACTTTTAAATCTGAGTCCCCCTCCTCCATACATCCCTCCTCCCTCCATCCTTCCTCCCTCCATCATTCTTCCCTCCCTCCCTCCCTCCCTCCATAATTTCTTCCTCCATCCATCCATCCATCCATCCATCCTTCCTTCCTTCCTTCCTTCCTTCCTTCCTTCCTTCCTTCCTCCCTTCCTCCCTCCATCCCTCCTCCCTTCCTCCCTCCATCCTTCCTCCCTCCATCCTTCCTCCCTCCCTCCATCCTTCCTTCCTTCCTTCCTTCCTTCCTTCCTTCCTTCCTTCCTTCCTTCCTTCCTTCCTTCCTTCCTTCCTTCCTTCCTTCCTTCATCCTCCCTCCCTCCCTCCATCCTCCTTACCTCCTCCCTCCATCCATCCTTCCTCCTTCCTTCCTTCCTTCCTTCCTTCCTTCCTTCCT
This sequence comes from Coregonus clupeaformis, assembly GCF_020615455.1. Classification (NCBI taxonomy): domain Eukaryota; kingdom Metazoa; phylum Chordata; class Actinopteri; order Salmoniformes; family Salmonidae; genus Coregonus; species Coregonus clupeaformis. The sequence goes on along the minus strand of NC_059208.1, from coordinate 58,431,710 downwards.
TCCTTCCTTCCTTCCTTCCTTCCTTCATTCTCCCTCCCTCCCTCCCATTCCTCCCTCCCTCCCTCCGTCCTCCATCCTTCCTTCCTTCCTTCCTTCCTTCCTTCCTTCCTTCCTTCCTTCCTTCCTTCCTTCCTTCCTTCCTTCCTTCCTTCCTTCCTTCCTTCCTTCCTCCCTCCATCCATCCTTCCTCCTTCCTTCCTTCCTCCCTCCCTCCCTCATTCCTTCCTTCCTTCCTTCCTTCCTTCCTTCCTTCCTTCCTCCATCCTCCCTCCATCCCTCCTCCCTCCATCCCTCCTCCCTCCATCCTTCCTCACTCCCTCCATCCTTCCTCCCTCCTCCCTCCCTCCCTCCCTCCCTCCCTCCCTCCCTCCCTCCCTCCCCTTCCTTCCTTCCTTCCTTCCTTCCTTCCTTCCTTCCTTCCTTCCTTCCTTCCTTCCTTCCTTCCTTCCTTCCTTCCTTCCTTCCTTCCTTCCCTTCCCTCCCTCCCTCCTCCCTCCCTCCCTCCCTCCCTTCCTTCCTTCCTTCCTTCCTTCCTTCCTTCCTTCCATCCATCCATCCATCCATCCTTCGTTCCTTCCTTCCTTCCTTCCTCCCTCCCTCCTCCCTCCTGCGTCCATCCCTCCTCCCCTCTCCACCTTCTTTCTCTCCAGGCGTGCCTGTTCCTCCTTTTGGAAGTGATTCTCTCTCTCCAGGCGCTGACGCTCTGCCTCCTCACGAGCTTTGACCTCGGCCTCTTCCCTCTGACACAGACAGGACAAAACAACATCATCAATACTATCATCAATACTATCATCAATACTGACATCAATACTGTCATCAATACTGTCATCAATACTATGGAAAGCCCATTTATGTTCATAGGATGCTATCATGCTATTAAGACAACAGGAAAATTACTCAACAAGGGAATCGTGTCAGTCTAGATGAAACCCTAATTTCATATAATATCAAATGATAGAATGTAAAAATAATTATTAGCAAATATATACAAGAGTAGATTAATGAGTCAGTCCCCTTTTCTAACCACTAGGTGGCAGCATATTCCCAGTCTAGACTGTAGTAGGCTGTTGGGCAGGGCTTGATATGTCCCTGTAATAATCCCATTTCACAGCTCACTGGGTCTTTTGAGTCATCAGTAATAAACAGGTGATGCATGGAGGGGTGAAAACAAAGCTATGATCACATCAGTTCCAAACAAACCACTGGGCTATACAGTGAGGGAAAAAAGTATTTGATCCCCTGCTGATTTTGTATGTTTGCCCACTGACAAAGACATGATCAGTCTATAATTTTAATGGTAGGTTTATTTGAACAGTGAGAGACAGAATAACAACAAAAAAATCCAGAAAAACGCATGTCAGAAATTTTATAAATTGATTTGCATTTTAATGAGGGAAATAAGTATTTGACCCCTCTGCAAAACATGATTTAGTACTTGGTGGCAAAACCATTGTTGGCAATCACAGACATATCTTGTAGTTGGCCACCAGGTTTACACACATCTCAGGAGGGATTTTGTCCCACACCTCTTTGCAGATCTTCTCCAAGTCATTAAGGTTTTGAGGCTGACGTTTGGCAACTCGAACCTTCAGCTCCCTCCACAGATTTTGTATGGGATTTAGGACTGGCTAGGCCACTCCAGGACCTTAATGTGCTTCTTCTTGAGCCACTCCTTTGTTGCCTTGGCCGTGTGTTTTGGATCATTGTCATGCTGGAATACCCCTCCACGACCCATTTTCAATGCCCTGGCTGAGGGAAGGAGGTTCTCACCTAAGATTTGACGGTACATGGCCCCGTCCATCGTCCCTTTGATGCGGTGAAGTTGTCCTGTCCCCTTAGCAGAAAAACAACCCCCAAAGCATAATGTTTCCACCTCCATGTTTGACGGTGGGGATGGTGTTCTTGGGGTCATAGGCAGCATTCCTCCTCCTCCAAACACGGCGAGTTGAGTTGATGCCAAAGAGCTCCATTTTGGTCTCATCTGACCACAACACTTTCACCCAGTTCTCCTCTTAATCATTCAGATGTTCATTGGCAAACTTCAGACGGCCCTGTATATGTGCTTTCTTGAGTAGGGGGACCTTGCGGGCGCTGCAGGATTTCAGTCCATCACGGCGTAGTGTGTTACCAATTGTTTTCTTGGTGACTATGGTCAGCTGCCTTGAGATCATTGACAAGATCCTCCCGTGTAGTTCTGGGCTGATTCCTCACCGTTCTCATGATCATTGCAACTCCACGAGGTGAGATCTTGCATGGAGCCCCAGGCCGAGGGAGATTGACGATTATTTTGTGTTTCTTCCATTTGCGAATAATCTGTAACTGTTGTCACCTTCTCACCAAGCTGCTTGGCGATGGTCTTGTAGCCCATTCCAGCCTTGTGTAGGTCTACAATCTTGTCCCTGACATCCTTGGAGAGCTCTTTGGTCTTGGCCATGGTGGAGAGTTTGGAATCTGATTGATTGATTGCTTCTGTGGACAGGTGTCTTTTATACAGGTAACAAACTGAGATTAGGAGCACTCCCTTTAAGAGTGTGCTCCTAATCTCAGCTTGTTACCTGTATAAAATACACCTGGGAGCCAGAAATCTTTCTGATTGAGAGGGGGTCAAATACTTATTTCCCTCATTAAAATGCAAATCAATTTATAACATCTTTGACATGCGTTTTTCTGGATTTTTTTGTTGTTATTCTGTCTCTCACTGTTCAAATAAACCTACCATTAAAATTATAGACTGATCATGTCTTTGTCAGTGGGCAAACGTACAAAATCAGCAGGCGATCAAATACTTTTTTCCCCTCACTGTAACCACAGGCAGCAAGTAGCTAAAGGTTGCTATGCTTCATAAACAGTGCAAAACACATGTGGTATACAGTTGAGTAACTACAGATGTTTGCAATGACATTTTAATGTTCAAAGTTGCCTGGAAGATAAAACTTGCTTTGTCATGGTTCATGAGATAGCTGAAAATATTGTATGAATATGATGCCTCACTATCTTGACACACACTGCAAGGAAGATGGCTGCTGGCAGTGTCGAACAAACGGCAAATTGCACTGGGCTTCCATCTGGGGAGATCGGATTCAAGCATGTCTGAATGCGACAGGCAGGGGTAGTGGGCACACTGTCATTCCCTATCCCCTGTTAGCCCACTGCAGTGCGGAGCAGAGACGGGGACAGGGGGAGGACAGAGCTGTCACTATCCCACAGTTACAACGGCTCTCTCAGCTCCAATAAATGCTGGGCGTCTGCCTGGAGAAGGCATGGTGGCAATGACATGCTGATTGTAGGCCTTACAGCACATATGCCTGTTCCCTCAAACAGCGAACATTCCCTCTCATAACGTTACCTTGACCTAAGCTAGGTCAACCTGAGCCATACGTCTTCTTCTACGCTGTTGTCATTACCCACTGTCTCTCTCCCACCTGTTTCTGCAGGCGTTGGGTCTCCTCCTGTTCCGCCTTGGCTTTCTCCTGTGCCTCCTTCTCCTCCTCCAGGTGCTGGGCCTCGTCTCTCAGAAGCTGCTCCTTTGCCATGAGGCGTGCCTCCTCCTCCCTGCGCCTCCTCTCCTCCGCCTCCCGAGCCATGCCCTCCTCACGAGCAATCCTGCACAGGGAGCATGCTCAGTCAGGTCCGCATATGCTCATATATGCTCACACTGGACAGCATTTTCAAATCAACACACAACATGACACATCTGTACGGTACACACTTGTCTTGGACATTAGGCGAACAGTAAACCATTTATGTCTATAGACCAGGGTTTCATAAACTATGGGTCGGGACACAAATCGGGCCCTGGTCATGTGAAAGGTGAAAGGTGGGTCGCGAGTTATGAGAATACATCTATAAATCACACACTATTTATTTTTAATTTGGGTCGTTGGAGAACGATTTGGGTCACGGGAGGACGGTCAATTTCTCATTTGGGCCTTGAGCTGAAAAAGTTGAAGAACCCTTGCTATAGACAGACAGACATACACAACAATCCAATCTATTCGTAAGAATGGCGCCGGAGAAGATGGCTGCCGTTTTACAGCCCTCTAACCAATTGTACTATTATGTGTGTTTTTCCGCGTTATTTGTAATTTATTTTGTACATAATGTTTCTGCCATCGTCTCTTATAACCAAAAAGAGCTTCTGGATATCAGGACAGCGATTACTCACCTCGTATTGGACGAATAATTTTTCTTCAACGAGGCGGCCGCGAAGGATATCCTACAGACACCCGACAAGGCCCAAATCCCCGTCATTCGCATGAGGAAGAGACGGAGATATCGTGGACGTAGGTCGGGGTGCCTTGTAAGGATCCGACGGCGAGCGAGTAAACTGCCGCTCCCATCAATCCTATTAGCCAATTTTCAATCATTGGAAAATAAATTGGATGACCTAAGATTAGGGTTATCCTACCAACGGGACATTAAAAACTGTAATATCTTATATTTCACCGAGTCGTGGCTGAACGACGACATGGACAACATACAGCTAGCGGACTATACGCTACATCGGCAGGATAGAACGGCTGGCTCCGGTAAGACAAGGGGTGGCGGTCTGTGTATATTTGTAAACAACAGCTGGTGCACAAAATCAAATACTAAGGAAGTCTCAAGGTTTTGCTCACCTGAGGTAGAGTATCTTATGATAAGCTGTAGACCACACTATTTATAATAATAATACACCATTTAGCAGATGCTTTTATCCAAAGCGACTTACAGTCATGCGTGCATACATAATTTTTTTTTTGTGTGTGGGTGGTCCCGGGGATCGAACCCACTACCTTGGCGTTACAAGCGCCGTGCTCTACCAGCTGAGCTACAGAGGACCACGATTTACCAAGAGAGTTTTCATCTATATTTTTCATAGCTGTCTATTTACCGCCACAAACCAATGCTGGCATTAAGATTGCACTGAATGAGCTGTATAAGGCCATGAGTCAACAGGAAAACGCTCATCCAGAGGCAGCGCTCCTAGTGGCTGGGGACTTTAATGCAGGGAAACTTAAATCCGTTCTACCTCATTTCTACCAGCATGTTAAATGTGCAACCAGAGGAAAAAAAACTCTAGACCACCTTTACTCCACACACAGAGACGCATACAAAGCTCTCCCTCGCCCTCCATTTGGAAAATCTGACCATAACTCTATCCTCCTGATTCCTGCTTATAAGCAAAAACTAAAGCAGGAAGCACCAGTGACTCGGTTAATAAAAAAGTGGTCAGATGACGCAGATGCTAAGCTACAGGACTGTTTTGCTAGCACAGACTGGAACATGTTCCGGGATTCTTCAGATAGCATTGAGGAGTACACCACATCAGTCACTGGCTTCATCAATAAGTGCATCGATGATGTCGTCCCCACAGTGACCGTACGTACCCCAACCAGAAGCCATGGATTACAGGAAACATCCGCACTGAGCTAAAGGGTAGAGCTGCCACTTTCAAGGAGCGGGACTCTAACCCGGGCGCTTATAAGAAATCCCGCTATGCCCTCCGACGAACCATCAAACAGGCAAAGAGTCAATACAGGACTAAAATTGAATCGTACTACACCGGCTCTGACGCTCGTCGGATGTGGGAGGGCTTGAAAACTATTACAGACTACAAAGGGAAGCACAGCCGCGAGCTTCCCAGTGACACAAGCCTACCAGACGAGCTAAACCCTTCTATGCTCGCTTCGAGGCAAGCAACACTGAAGCATGCATGAGAGCACCAGCTATTCCGGATGACTATGTGATCATGCTCTCCGTAGCCGATGTGAGTAAGACTTTTAAGCAGGTCAACAGTCACAAGGCCGCAGGGCCAGACGGATTACCAGGACGTGTACTCCGAGCATGTGCTGACCAACTGGCAAGTGTCTTCACTGACATTTTCAACATGTCCCTGACTGAGTCTGTAATACCAACATGTTTCAAGCAGACCACCATAGTCCCCATGCCCAAGGACACTAAAATAACCTGCCTAAATGACTACCGACCCGTAGCACTGACGTCTGTAGCCATGAAGTGCTTTGAAAGGCTGGTCATGGCTCACATCAACACCATTATCCCAGAAACCCTAGACCCACTCCAATTTGCATACCGCCCCAACAGATCCACAGATGATGCAATCTCTATTGCACTCCACACTGCCCTTTCCCACCTGGACAAGAGGAACACCTACGTGAGAATGCTATTCATTGACTACAGCTCAGCATTCAACACCATAGTGCCCTCAACTGGATAACATGTCTAATCAATTCCAGCCAGGGTCTGACTGACCGTATCCTCTGCTCCTGCTCCAGGCGCTCCTGCTCCTCTCTCTCCCGTTGCTCCCGGGCCTGTCTGCGTTTCTCAGCCAGGACTCGAGCTGCTTCCTCTGGGTCGTTGGTGCCGGCTGAGGGCCTGGAAGCCGGAGTGGCAGGAGTAGATGGGGCAGCCGGGGCAGATGAGGCAGCGGAGGCAGCCGGGACAGATGGGGTAGTTGGGGCAGTTGAGGGAGTTGAGGCAGCAGAGGCAGTCGGCTCTAGGGTGGATGTAGGGGTAGAGGCAGCCACTGGTGCACTAAGAGAGTGGTGTGTCACCGGCGCCGAAGACACCGTTATAGCAGGAACTTTACTGGAGCCTGTAAGACCAAGAGGGACAGGAGAGGCCTCTGTTTCAGATCTGAAGCCACATGATGAACCATAACCCTGGAATATACTTCAAGGCTCATCTGAAGCAAACTTCATGAAGTTAATACAATGTGTGTTTTCTCAAAGAAGAGAGGGCAAGAAGTAACAGCTGAAGAGAAACAACATGAGACCTGATCTTGGACAGTGGGACCACAGTAATAATGTATGGCCGTTAGGGTAGAGTAGATCTTGACAATAAAACATACATGAACCTCCAGAGAAACAAACAGATGATGGATAGATATCTCTAAGTATCTAGTCTCTGAATGGCAGAAGACTCTGTAACACGTCTGTAGGCAAAAGGCATCCTGGAGCATGGATACGGTAACCACGGCGAATAAACTTACTCTTTGTCTCCTCAGGAGTGTCTGGCTGATGGGGCTCGCTGTTAGTTTCCACGGCGACCGGCTGAGGCTGTACCCTGGCAGGGGTCTGGGCTCTTTTGGGGCGAGTCTTGGTGCCTGCGGGGGTCTTCTTGCCTGTGGAGGGGGTCTTGGGAGCCATTGGAGGGCAGGGGGACAACGGTCTGCTTTTGGGGGCCGCAGGCGACGGAGGTCTGTTTTGGGGTTTTGGGGTACTGCTGCAGGAAAAGAGATGAAAAGAGATAAGTGGGGAAGAGAGGGAAAGAGGAGGGAAAGAGGAGGAAAGAGAGGGAAGGAGGAGGGAAGAGAGGGAAGGAGGAGGGAAGGTGAAGGGAAGGGGGAGGGAAGGAGGAGGGAAGGAGGAGGGAAGGAGGAGGGAAGGAGGAGGGAAGGAGGAGGGAAGAGAGGGAAGAGAGGGAAGGAGGAGGGAAGGAGGAGGGAAGAGAGGGAAGAGAGGGAAGGAGGAGGGAAGGAGGAGGGAAGAGAGGGAAGAGAGGGAAGGAGGAGGGAAGGAGGAGGGTATGAAGAGGGAAGGAGGAGGGATGGAGGAGGGAAGAGAGGGAAGGAGATGGAAAGGAGAAGGGAACGAGGAGGGCATGAAGAGGGAAGGAGGAGGGAAGGAGGAGGGAAGAGAGGGAAGGAGGAGGGAAGAAGGAGGACATGAAGAGGGAAGGAGGAGGGAAGAGAGGGAAGGAGACGGGAAGGAGGAGGGAAGGAGGATGGAAGGAGGAGGGGAGAAGGGAAGGAGGAGGGAAGGAGGAGGGAAGAGAGGGAAGAGAGGGAAGGAGGAGGGAAGAGAGGGAAGAGAGGGAAGGAGGAGGGAAGGAGGAGGGCATGAAGAGGGAAGGAGGAGGGAAGGAGGAGGGAAGAGAGGGAAGGAGGAAGGAAGAAGGGAAGGAGGAAGGAGGGCATGAAGAGGGAAGTAGGAGGGAAGGAGGATGGAAGGAGGAGGGAGGGAGTAGGGATTAAATAGAAACAGAAGTTGAAATCGTAGTATCTCTAGTTTTTTAGACAGGATGCAGGTCCTTTGTATTTTAGACAGGATGCAGGTCCTTTGTATTTTAGACAGGATGCAGGTCCTTTGTATTTTAGACAGGATGCATGTCCTTTGTATTTTAGACAGGATACAGGACCTTTGTATTTTAGACAGGATGCAGGTCCTTTGTATTTTAGACAGGTGCATGTCCTTTGTATTTTAGACAGGATGCAGGTCCTTTTTATTTTAGACAGGATGCAGGTCTTGTTCTTAACTGACTTGCCTAGTTAAATAAAGGTTAAATAAAAAATAAAATAAAAGCTATAGGCAATAGGGTGCCATTTGCGACTCTGTTTCCCAGCGCTGAGCAGCATCCCTCAGGGAAACCCCATTCTGTCTGAGTGCTGTTGCTTCCCCTCTACCCCTGGTCTTGGCAGATAGACCCCTCAGCAGACCAGTCTGAACAGTTTGAATGGTGTCCAGCGGCTCTTTGGGCCCAGTTAATGTACTGAGTCTGGACCATCTGTCAGTGAGGCAGGCCATTTAACCTGGCCCGGGGCTGAACCTCCCTCCCTCCGCTAAGCTAACCCAATACAGATCCCTCTCCACTAACACACTCTACCAGCATCTAATACATGAGGATCAAAGACAACATGGCTGTCTTGATGTGTGATTACAGAGAGATAATTTAGCTGAGGGAAAAACTAAACAGTTTGACATACAAACCATATAGATCAATAGCTTTTTTAGTCAGAAAATAGGATTACAGTGTAAAGAAGACAGTGTTATACTACTATAGGGACATGTAGAGGTAACTTCCAAAATAAAGGAAACACCAACATAAAAAGTGTCAATAGAGCGTTGGGTCACCACGAGCTTCCAGAACAGCTTCAATGCACCTTGGAATAGATTCTACAAGTGTCTGGAACTCTATTGGAGGGATGTGACACCAGTCTTCCACGAGAAATTTCATTATCTGGTGTTTTGTTGATGGTGGTGGAAATCGCTGTCTCAAGCGCTGCTCAAGAATCTTCCATAAATGTTCAATTGGGTTGAGATCTGGTGACTGAGACAGCTATGGCATACATAGTTTTCATGCTCATCAAACCATTCAATGACCATTCGTGCCCTGTGGATGGGGGCATTGTCATCCTATGGGGGCATAGCCATTGTACCCAAAATAATGGCAAAAAGAATGGCCTGCCCAGCGTTTTTATACATGACCCTAAGCATGATGGGATGTTAATTGCTTAGGAATTGCTCAGGAACCCCACCTGTGTGGAAGCACCTGCTTTCAATATATTTTATATCCCTAATTTACTCAAGTGTTTCCTTTATTGGGAAGAGACCTGTAGTATTGGACAGTTTAGAGTAGTTCTATTGTTTGGCACAAGACATATTCTGGGATCTATTCCATCCTGTGTTCTGTGTTCTGTAATCTGTGTTCTGTGTTCTGTAATCTGTAATCTGTATTCTGTAATCTGTGTTCTGTATTCTGTAATATGTGTTCTGTGTTCTGTAATCTGTGTTCTATAATTTGTGTTCTGTAATCTGTATTCTGTGTTCTGTAATCTGTGTCCTGTGTTCTGTAATCTGTATTTTGTAAACTGTGTTCTGTAATCTGTGTTCTGTAATCTGTGTTTTTTAATCTGTAATCAGTGTTCTGTAATCTGTGTTCTGTAATCTGTGTTCCGAGTCCTGTAATCTGTGTCCTGTGTTGTGTTCTGTAATCTGTTTTCTGTAATCTGTGTTCTGTAATCTGTGTTCTGTAATCTGTGTTCTGTGTCCTGTAATCTGTGCACTGTGTTCTGTCTTCTGTAATCTTTGTCCTGTGTTGTGTTCTGTGTCCTGAAATCTGTGTCTTGTGTTCTGTAATCTGTGTCCTGTGTTGTGTTCTGTGTCCTGTAATCTGTGCTCTGTGTTCTGTGTCCTGTGTTCTGTGTACTGTGTCCTGTGTTCTGTAATCTGTGTCCTGTGTTCTGTAATCTGTGTCCTGTGTTCTGTAATCTGTGTCCTGTGTTCTGTAATCTGTGTTCTGTGTCCTGTAATCTGTGTTCTGTAATCTGTGTCCTGTAATCTGTAATCTGTGTCCGGTGTCCTGTAATCTGTGTCCTGTAATATGTAATCCGTGTTCTGTGTCCTGTAATCTGTAATATGTGTTCTGTAATCTGTGTTCTGTGTCCTGCAATCTGTGTTCTGTAATCTGTCATCTGTGTCCTGTGTTCTGTAATCTGTGTCCTGTGTTCTGTGTCCTGTGTCCCGTGTTCTGTAATCTGTGTCATGTGTTCTGTAATCTGTGTCCTGTGTTCTGTAATCTGTGTCCTGTGTTCTGTAATCTGTGTTCTGTAATCTGTGTCCTGTGTTCTGTAATATGTGTTCTGTGTTCTGTAATCTGTGTCCTGTAATCTGTGTTCTGTAATCTGTAATCTGTAATCTGTGTCCTGTAATCTGTATTCTGTTTTCTGTAATATGTGTACTGTAATCTGTAATCTGTCATTTGTGTCCTGTAATCTGTGTCCTGTGTTCTGTAATCTGTGTCCTGTAATCCGTGTTCTGTAATCTGTCATCTGTGTCATGTGTTCTGTAATCTGTGTCCTGTGTTCTGTAATATGTGTCCTGTGTTCTGTGTTCTGTAATCTGTGTTCTGTGTTCTGTAATCTGTGTTCTGTAATCTGTGTCCTGTAATCTGTAATCTGTGTTATGTGTTCTGTAATCTGTGTCCTGTGTTCTGTAATCTGTGTTCTGTCATCTGTGTCCTGTAATCTGTGTTCTGTAATCTGTAATCTGTCCTCTGTGTCCTGTAATCTGTGTCCTGTAATCTGTAATCTGTGTTCTGTGTCCTGTAATCTGTGTTCTGTAATATGTGTCCTGTGTTCTGTAATCTGTAATCTGTGTCCTGTAATCTGTGTTCTGTAATCTGTCATATGTGTCCTGTGTTCTGTAACCTGTGTCCTGTGTTCTGTAACCTGTGTCCTGTGTTCTGTGTCCTGTGTTCTGTAATCTGTGTCATGTGTTCTGTAATCTGTGTCCTGTGTTCTGTAATCTGTGTCCTGTGTTCTGTGTTCTGTAATATGTGTCCTGTGTTCTGTGTTCTGTAATCTGTGTTCTGTAATCTGTGTTCTGTAATCTGTGTCCTGTAATCTGTAATCTGTGTTATGTGTTCTGTATTCTGTGTCCTGTGTTCTGTAATCTGTGTTCTGTCATCTGTGTCCTGTAATCTGTGTTCTGTAATCTGTAATCTGTAATCTGTCCTCTGTGTCCTGTAATCTGTGTCCTGTAATCTGTAATCTGTGTTCTGTGTCCTGTAATCTGTCATCTGCAATATGTGTTCTGTAATATGTGTCCTGTGTTCTGTAATCTGTAATCTGTGTCCTGTAATCTGTGTTCTGTAATCTGTCATATGTGTCCTGTGTTCTGTAACCTGTGTCCTGTGTTCTGTGTTCTGTAATCTGTGTCCTGTGTTCTGTAATCTTTGTCCTGTGTTCTGTGTCCTGTGTTCTGTAATCTGTGTCCTGTGTTCTGTAATCTGTGTCCTGTAATCTGTAATCTGTGTTCTGTAATCTGTGTCCTGTGTCCCGTAATCTGTGTCCTGTGTCCTGTATTCTGTGTCCTGCAATCTGTAATCGGTGTCCTGTGTCCTGTAATCTGTGTTCTGTAATCTGTAATCTGTAATCTGTGTTCTGTGTCCTGTGTCTAACAATACCTGGACTCAGGCCTGGATCTGGATCTGGTCTTCTTCAGAACTTTCTCTTTTTCATTCTCCCTCTCCTTGTCTTTCTTCTTCTCATCCAACAATAAGGGTGAACAGTTAGGGTTAATGACATCACGCTGGAGCCCCAACCACATTATGGCAGAATACCTGGAATTATAGTGTGTGTGTTAACATTTATGCTTGAACATGTGTGTGTGTGGACGTGCGCTGACCAGCGTTGAGTTCCGTCGGCGTTGGCGCTGTGTGATATCGGGCGTGCTGGCGGACACTCCTCCCCTCCAGCGTTCGGAGGAGTCCCGGTGAGGGTGGTGGTGGGAGCAGGCGTCCAGGGGGCTGGCTGAGGCTGAACGGGAGCAGTGGTGAGAGTCTGAGTACATCACAGACATGAAGAAAACAGGCAGGAGGGACTAGGTTAGGTCAGGACCCCTAATAATTACAGCAGTGATCACGATAGGCCACCGACTGAGAATGTAACGGTGGCAGATACAGTTATTCAGGGTGGCCGTCTGGCCAGCTGTGAGCCTTACAGGTCATATTAGGGGCTGCAGGATGTAACTACTTATGTTCGTGGCTGACTGAATTTACTTCCAATGTCTGAAATAAGGCAAGAGACAAAGATACTGTAACTAGTGGTAGTCTGGTGTATACTGTACTGTAACTAGTGGTAGTCTGGTGTATACTGTAACTAATGGTAGTCTGGTGTATACTGTAACTAGTGGTAGTCTGGTGTATACTGTAACTAGTGGTAGTCTGGTGTATACTGTAACTAGTGGTAGTCTGGTGTATACTGTAACTAGTGGTAGTCTGGTGTGTGTATGCTGTAACTAGTGGTGTATGCTGTAATTTCCCCTTTCCTGGAAAATAAGGGAGAGAATGGAGAAAGGTTCCTGTAAGGGTCAGAGGTCACTCACGGGGGTCCCGGGAGTCGCTAGTGTTGAGCAGGGTCACGGCGCTGCGGCTACGGGCCAGGAAGGACAGGGTGGGGGTCATGAGCCGCTCCACGATACGGCTCTCCCACGGGCTCAGGCGCAGACTGCGGGCTGACAGACACAAGAGGGCGCTGTCAGTACCTGGGTGCTCTTACACTCAACTCAACACACACACACACACACACACACACACAAACACACACACACTGCAGAGTCCCTAGAATCAGACCCCGCAGTACTGCACCACCAGGTTACCCACCGTTCCCCAGTCACTCACTGACGACACTGCAGCACAGCTTTTCATCCCCCAACACAAACTGGTCACTGTCTGACCACACTCGAAATAACTGCACCTGTCTCACCCTGGCCACTGTTACTACATAGAGACAGACTCCACTCCAATTAAACATGACAGACAGGTGGAGAAATCTTGAGATGTCACATACCTCATAGCGTCACAGATCACACACATAACAATACAACTGCTAAATTTCCTCCATAGAGAAATAATATAAAAACACTTGCCTTCTCCAAAACACAAGTAAATATTGGACTATAAATGGTGCTTTCCTGTATTATACTGATGCTAAAATGTTTATTCTATTCTACTGAGACATTTACTTTATGTTCGTATTCTTATATTGTATTAATGTTGTTGCTTTGTCGAGAAGGAAGCATTAGGTTGGACAGTGGATACCATGCATTTCCCGTACGTACGACTAATAACACTTTAAATGTAGAATACATGTAAACACTTCTTTCCAAATGACTTGTCATTCAAAAACACACCACCCACAATGCCATGACTGTCTAGTAGGCCTAAGCTCCACCCGGACCTAGCGATGCTGACGGAGGCATGTTAGATCAGATCTTCAGCATTACAGCCTACACTACTCCTGGGATACTGTGAGTAAGGCTCACTCTTATGCCATTAGTTTACATTTTTACATTTTTAGTCATTTAGCAGACGCTCTTGCTCTAACCAACTGAGCTACAGGAGGCCTACTTAGTTCAGAATCATATGTTTGTTTGTTTGTTTGTCTGCGTCCCAAATGGCAGCCTATTCCCTACATAGTGTACTACTTTAGACCAGGGTCCACAGGGCTCTGTTTAAAAGTAGTGCTCACTCTGTGGGAATAGGGTGCCATTTGGGATGTAGCCTTAGTGTTTCATTAGTGTCATAAGATGAGGACTGCCCCCATATGAAGTTCTACAACAAGAGGATGTGTTTGATGCATTGTAATGGACAGCTACACAGACATTGGCCATGTCCCAAATGGCACCCTATTCCCTATGTAGTGCGCTACTGTAGGGAATAGGGTGACATTTGGGACGCAACCATTCTGACAAACGCTCAAGAACAATCATAACTGGAACAAATGTAATGTCAGAGCAAATGTGTTTTGAACGTCGGGAGTCCCTGAAATCATTTATCCCTAAAACGACGTCAATTTCAGAAAGTTACAAAACAGTATATGGGCCAAAAGGCGCTACATTGCAGTGATAGAACTAGTCTGGTTGTGAGAGCCCTCTGTGTGAGATTTCTGTGTGGAGGAGAATTTGGTGGAGAAATGACCCAAACCTTTTGAAGATTAGTTGAAATAGGGACGATGCAGCGTTTCGTATTACAGTACCTCCCGTTCCTCTCAACTCTCAAACTGAGCTAAAGAGTATGACCTCCCTGAGTCTCTCATAAACTTCATTCTAAGTAACTGGCAATTAGGCCTGTGTGACCACAGAGTTTCAGCATCTTCAATGGGCCATTGATAATATCGTACGTATGGAATGTTAACATAGTCATCACAAGTTTAAACTCCATCAAGGACTTGATTGACAGCGGAATGTTACAAAATGTACAGAATGTACACAGTGAAGGGACCCTGGGATGAACAAAGCTGTGTAGGCCTACAGTAGCAGCATTCTGTTTAGAGAGACCCCACTGCTGTATAACTGCTGCATCGTGTGGGCCCTGATTGTTAGGTCAAGTCAGCTATGCTAAGAAGCATCCGGAACGGCACCATCATCCCTATTTAGTGCACTACTTTTTACCAGCCCCCATAGGGCTCTGGTCAAAAGTAGTGCACTATACTGTATAGGGAATAGGGTGCTATTTTGGACACACCTCTTGTGTGGATCACCCAGCTCTCTCTGTATGCTTTAACTGATGGCATGTTACACAGAACGTTGCCCCATTGACTCTAACTGATGGCATGTTACACAGAACGTTGCCCCATTGACTCTAACTGATGGCATGTTACACAGAACGTTGCCCCATTGACTCTAACTGATGGCATGTTACACAGAACGTTGCCCCATTGACTCTAACTGATGGCATGTTACACAGAACGTTGCCCCATTGACTCTAACTGATGGCATGTTACACAGAACGTTGCCCCATTGACTCTAACTGATGGCATGTTACACATAATGTTGCCCCATTGACTCTAACTAATGGCATGTTACACAGAACGTTGCCCCATTGACTCTAACTAATGGCATGTTACACAGAACGTTGCCCCATTGACTCTAACTGATGGCATGTTACACATAATGTTGCCCCATTGACTCTAACTGATGGCATGTTACACATAATGTTGCCCCATTGACTCTAACTAATGGCATGTTACACAGAACGGTGCCCCATTGACTCTAACTAATGGCATGTTACACAGAACGTTGCCCCCATTGACTCTAACTGATGGCATGTTACACATAATGTTGCCCCATTGACTCTAACTAATGGCATGTTACACAGAACGTTGCCCCATTGACTCTAACTGATGGCATGTTACACATAATGTTGCCCCATTGACTCTAACTGATGGCATGCCACACAGAATGTTGCCCCATTGATTCTAACTGATGGCATGCCACACAGAATGTTGCCCCATTGACTCTAACTGATGGCATGCCACACAGAATGTTGCCCCATTGACTCTAACTGATGGCATGCCACACATAATGTTGCCCCATTGACTCTAACTGATGGCATGCCACACAGAATGTTGCCCCATTGACTCTAACTGATGGCATGTTACACAGAATGTTGCCCCATTGACACTTTGTCAGCAATGAAGTGAGACTGGAATCAAATTAAATGCTGTCCTCTTAAGCATTATACTGTAATAACAGCATTGAATGCGTACAGACACACACACACACACACACACACACACACACACACACATTCACCCAAGCACAGTAAGTTCACAATCACAACAGCAACACCAACAAGCTGATGATAAGCGTGAGTCGTGACACTTCATTTCTGTAGATGCATGTAAATCACATTTAGGATGGCACCGATCAGTGAATGGAAAACAATGAAAAGCTTTGACAATCCCATATAATCCACTGGTTCATATTAGTTAATGGACCAGGGGTCACCTTCCCTGTATTTTTGGACAAATCCTTTTCACAAAGTGTTTTATGGTTGATAACCCAACTAGGCCTGGGCCTGTTGCTAAGCAACAGTGAGGTGGCCTATTTTCTCCTTCAATGTGGCAGGACATTTACTGCTGCTGCCTGATCTACTGATCACCTGGTAGACGGATCCTGGGACTCTAAAAACCATCAGGCTATTATAGGCTTACTTACAGCCCGAAGCCAGAACATTCCTAACTAAAGTCGACTGGATTTCATATGGCAGATTCTGGAAAAGATCAGTCTGCTGAGAGAGGACATTCTGTGTACAGTATTTAGTATTGACTTGACTGAATATTAAATATGGTGGGGGTTGGAGATCAATAACAGCTGACTGCATGTTATGAGTGACATGACAACATCTAAAAGAATGGATGACAAGCTAATGGAATATACACTGCTCAAAAAAAATAAAGGGAACACTTAAACAACACAATGTAACTCCAAGTCAATCACACTTCTGTGAAATCAAACTGTCCACTTAGGAAGCAACACTGATTTGACAATACATTTCACATGCTGTTGTGCAAATGGAATAGACAACAGGTGGAAATTATAGGCAATTAGCAAGACACCCCCCAATAAAGGACTGGTTTTGCAGGTGGTGACCACAGACCACTTCTCAGTTCCTATGCTTCCTGGCTGATGTTTTGGTCACTTTTGAATGCTGGTGCTGCTTTCACTCTAGTGGTAGCATGAGACGGAGTCTACAACCCACACAAGTGGCTCAGGTAGTGCAGCTCATCCAGGATGGCACATCAATACGAGCTGTGGCAAGAAGGTTTGCTGTGTCTGTCAGCGTAGTGTCCAGAGCATGGAGGCGCTACCAGGAGACAGGCCAGTAGATCAGGAGACGTGGAGGAGGCCGTGGAGGGCAACAACCCAGCAGCAGGACCGCTACCTCCGCCTTTGTGCAAGGAGGAGCAGGAGGAGCACTGCCAGAGCCCTGCAAAATGACCTCCAGCAGGCCACAAAGAGTGGGGGTTGTGCTTACAGCCCAACACCGTGCAGGACGTTTGGCATTTGCCAGAGAACACCAAGATTGGCAAATTTCGCCACTGGCGCCCTGTGCTCTTCACAAATGAAAGCAGGTTCACACTGAGCATATGTGACAGACGTGACAGAGTCTGGAGACGCCGTGGAGAACGTTCTGCTGCCTGCAACATCCTCCAGCATGACCGGTTTGGCGGTGGGTCAGTCATGGTGTGGGGTGGCATTTCTTTGGGGGCCGCACAGCCCTCCATGTGCTCGCCAGAGGTAGCCTGACTGCCATTAGGTACCGAGATGAGATCCTCAGACCCCTTGTGAGACCATATGCTGGTGCGCGTTGGCCCTGGGTTCCTCCTAATGCAAGACAATGCTAGACCTCATGTGGCTGGAGTGTGTCAGCAGTTCCTGCAAGAGGAAGGCATTGATGCTATGGACTGGCCTGCCCGTTCCCAGACCTGAATCCAATTGAGCACATCTGGGACATCATGTCTCGCTCCATCCACCAACGCCACGTTGCACCACAGACTGTCCAGGAGTTGGCGGATGCTTTAGTCCAGGTCTGGGAGGAGATCCCTCAGGAGACCATCCGCCACCTCATCAGGAGCATGCCCAGGCGTTGTAGGGAGGTCATACAGGCACGTGGAGGACACACACACTCCTGAGCCTAATTTTGACTTGTTTTAAGGACATTACATCAAAGTTGGATCAGCCTGTAGTGTGGTTTTCCACTTTAATTTTGAGGGTGACTCCAAATCCAGACCTCCATGGGTTGATAAATTTGATTTCCATTGATCATTTTTGTGTGATTTTGTTGTCAGCACATTCAACTATGTAAAGAAAAAAATATTTTTATAAGATTATTTCATTCATTCTCAGATCTAGGATGTGTTATTTTAGTGTTCCCTTTGACCTCTCTACCTAAGATCTCCTCAATCTAAGATCTCCTCTAAGATCTCCTTTATCTAAGATCTCCTCTAAGATCTCCTTTATCTAAGATCTCCTCTCCACATATTATTACATGTGATAATTAGATAAAGAGTTCATCAACAACTATCTGACCATTTACATTACATTACACTATCTGACCAGTTACATTACTGACATTTACATTTAC
Source organism: Coregonus clupeaformis (assembly GCF_020615455.1). Lineage (NCBI taxonomy): Eukaryota > Metazoa > Chordata > Actinopteri > Salmoniformes > Salmonidae > Coregonus > Coregonus clupeaformis. The sequence continues at coordinate 58,413,560 of NC_059208.1, read as the reverse complement.
ACTAGTCTTCTTCCAAGCCAAAATGGAGAATCCATAGCATTAGAAGAAACATTAGCCACAGTCACATTACAATACCCATCATCACCACCACCACCACACCACCACCACCACCACCACCACACCACCATACCACCACACCACCACCACCACACCACCATACCACCATACCACCATACCACCACCATCCCATACCACCACCACCACCACCATCCCATACCACCATACCACCACCATCCCATACCACCATACCACCATACCACCACCACCACCACCACCATACCATACCACCATACCACCATCCCATACCACCATATACCACCACCATCCCACCATACCACCACCACCATACCACCATATACCACCACCACCGAACCATACCACCACCATCCCATACCACCACCATCCCATACCACCACCACCACCACCACCATACCATACCACCATACCATACCACCACGACACCACCTCCACAGCACCAACACAGCTTATCACCAACAGCAGAGTGGAGGACAACCAAAGAGTGTGGAATAGGAGGGTGTCGTGACTCGTGACTGAAGTGACAGAAACCTATATACACCAATATAAAAAAAATCATCACAAAATATGGAATAATATACAGTGAGGGAAAAAAGTATTTGATTCCCTGCTGATTTTGTACATCTATAATTTTAATGGTAGGTTTATTTGAACAGTGAGAGACAGAATAACAACAACAAAATCCAGAAAAACGCATGTCAAAAATGTTATAAATTGATTTGTATTTTAATGAGGGAAATAAGTATTTGACCCCTCTGCAAAACATTACTTAGTACTTGGTGGCAAAACCCTTGTTGGCAATCACAGAGGTCAGACATTTCTTGTAGTTGGCCACCAGGTTTGCACACATCTCAGGAGGGATTTTGTCCCACTCCTCTTTGCAGATCTTCTCCAAGTCATTAAGGTTTCGAGGCTGACGTTTGGCAACTCGAACCTTCAGCTCCCTCCACAGATTTTCTATGGGATTAAGGTCTGGAGACTGGCTAGGCCACTCCAGGACCTTAATGTGCTTCTTCTTGAGCCACTCCTTTGTTGCCTTGATCGTGTGTTTTGGGTCATTGTCATGCTGGAATACCCATCCACGACCCATTTTCAATGCCCTGGCTGAGGGAGGGAGGTTCTCACCCAAGATTTGACGGTACATGGCCCCGTCCATCATCCCTTTGATGCGGTGAAGTTGTCCTGTCCCCTTAGCAGAAAAACACCCCCAAAGCATAATGTTTCCATCTCCATGTTTGACGGTGGGGATGATGTTCTTGGAGTCATAGGCAGCATTCCTCCTCCTCCAAACACGGCGAGTTGAGTTGATGCCAAAGAGCTCCATTTTGGTCTCATCTGACCACAACACTTTCACCCAGTTCTCCTCTGAATCATTCAATGTTCATTGGCAAACTTCAGACGGGCATGTATTTGTGCTTTCTTGAGCAGGAGGACCTTGCAGGCACTGCAGGATTTCAGTCCTTCACAGCGTAGTGTGTTACCAATTGTTTTCTTGGTGACTATGGTCCCAGCTGCATTGAGATCATTGACAAGATCCTCCCGTGTCGTTCTGGGCTGATTCCTCACCGTTCTCATGATCATTGCAACTCCACGAGGTGAGATCTTGCATGGAGCCCCAGGCCGAGGGAGATTGACAGTTATTTTGTGTTTCTTCCATTTGCGAATAATCGCACCAACTGTTGTTACCTTCTCACCAAGCTGCTTGGCGATGGTCTTGTAGCCCATTCCAGCCTTGTGTAGGTCTACAATCTTGTCCCTGACATCCTTGGAGAGCTCTTTGGTCTTGGCCATGGTGGAGAGTTTGGAATCTGATTGATTGATTGCTTCTGTGGACAGGTGTCTTTTATACAGGTAACAAACTGAGATTAGGAGCACTCCCTTTAAGAGTGTGCTCCTAATCTCAGCTCGTCACCTGTATAAAAGACACCTGGGAGCCAGAAATCTTTCTGATTGAGAGGGTGTCAAATACTTATTTCCCTCATTAAAATGCAAATCAATTTATAACATTTTTGACATGCGTTTTTTTGGATTTTTTTGTTGTTATTCTGTCTCTCACTGTTCAAATAAACCTACCATTAAAATTATAGACTGATCATTTCTTTGTCAGTGGGCAAATGTACAAAATCAGCAGGGGATCAAATACTTTTTTCCCTCACTGTACATGTCTGGGCTGATCAAAAATGCAGAGAGAGGAAGGTAAATCAATCAACAACAACAAATCAACAAAACCATGATGCACACCGGGGATATGTGAGACGGGTAATGTAGTGTTGTAGGGATAAGAAATGATCGGTCACCAGGCAACAGGCAGGCAGGCCACCAGCAACAACAGTTAAAACAAAAAACAAAAACCAGGTAGTAAGGAGGATCTGAGAGGAGAAGGGAGTGGGGAGGAGGAGGGCTGATATAGAGGCCTTGTGGACATTGACGCGGGTCGGTCATCCTTACTTCTGTTGGGGGACTTCCAGAGGGTGGCAGAAGACAAGGACAGCCTGTTGTTAATGACAGGGTCCACCTGTCTCGGCAAGTTGACAGTGGAGGCCGAACATCTGCCTGCACCGGAGAGAACGCAACAGATAACAACTGTTCACAAGGCGGGCGGGGTGGGGAACCCGACAAGGAAGTACTGTAGACGTAGACCTACTGTAGACGCCCTCACCGTCTGTCTGTCTGTCTGTCTGCCCGTCTGTCTGTCTGGATCATGCAGTTGACAGAGCTTATAGAATGTCTGCTCAGACAGACCTGATTCACTCTATTTAAACACACTGTATCTCTGATCTACTTCAATCATTATTAAGCAGTGCAGTTTGACTGGACAGATTCAAAGTCCTTTTAATATGGGGAACTAGGAACTAGGGAACTAGGAAAAGTTTGGGGTAAAATTGGGAAAGTTAAATGACTGAAGTGACTGGG
>NC_059208.1:58368111-58403111 GCF_020615455.1 Coregonus clupeaformis | reverse complement strand
CCAAGTGGCACCCTAATCCCTATATAGTGCACTACTTTTGACCAGGGCCCTTAGGGAATAGGGTACCATTTGGGACGTACCCAGAGGTTTGCCGTTATCAGTAAAAGAAAAGGCTTCTTCCATTGGTTGGCTTCTGAAATGATTCCTTGGCATGGCGATTATAATGAAACTAATGAAATGAGTAATTACATCTAATCTGTCTGAGAGGCACGTCGGGTCAGTTCACAGTAATGACTACACATTTTTCACGCCGCGCCCCAGGGGGACTATGGGATGGCTCAGTGGGAGACGTCCTCTGATTGGTCGGTTGGTTGCTGAAGCTTTGGCCTTTGCGTACAGGGACAGAGAGGGGGGCTTGGGCCATTGTTAAGGGACGGGGTGTACCGCATGTTGAGTTGAAAACAAGCTCACAGAATACCTTGGATTGGATTGATTGCTCAGGCTTTGGGTTTAGTGTACAAACACAGGCTTGGGCCAATGTTATGGAAGAATGAGGCTGTGGGGAAATGCTAGTGTACGGAGTGTCTCTGGGTTGATAATAAGATCACAGAATACCTTGACATAAAAATAGACCCTGATAACATACACTGTCAAGAAAAATCTATACTGGAAAGACATTACAATGATCCAACAAAATGATGCAAAGTATACAAGCAAACATGTACAGAGGAAAGGTGCAAATATGGTGTAAGGCAAATCTCTGCACAATGAAGACAGGAAAGAAAAACCATGATGATGGACTCATAACTGAACTATCTGATCATCCTTCTTCTCAGAGACAAACAGGACGTTGTGAGGTTCCCAGTGGACAACAACAGGTCAACAATCAGAAGACAACAAACTGATTAATGAACGAGAAAGGAAAGGACTGTTCAGAAGCAGGCAGAAATAAAAATACATTGTATCACAACCACAAGGTGGAGATGTGGAACATGACTGTTGCTGCTTACAATTGATGTTACCAACGCTGCTCTTATACAGTGCCGTATAGAGTAGCCTTACCTTGCAGCTGAGTTTGCTGTTCTGAAGCAGCAATATGAGAGAAGACAACAGCATGTATCAACATCCATCAATCATTAGAAAGCAGAACCCCCATGACAGAACCCCCATGACAGAACCCCCATGGCAGAACCCCCATGGCAGAACCCCCATGGCAGAACCCCCATGACAGAACCCCCATGGCAGAACCCCCATGACAGAACCCCCATGACAGAAACCCCATGCCAGAACCCCCATGGCAGAACCCCCATGGCAGAACCCCCATGGCAGAACCCCCATTGCAGAACCCCCATGACAGAACCCCCATGGCAGAACCCCCATGACAGAACCCCCATGGCAGAACCCCCATGACAGAACCCCCATGGCAGAACCCCCATGACAGAACCCCCATGGCAGAACCCCCATGGCAGAACCCCCATGACAGAACCCCCATGGCAGAACCCCCATGGCAGAACCCCCATGACAGAACCCCCATGGCAGAACCCCCATGGCAGAACCCCCATGGCAGAACCCCCATGGCAGAACCCCCATGGCAGAGTTTTACAATGTAAGAGAGGCCAATGGTTAAAGACAGGCGGCCAGTTCAGGGTTGTGTAATTCAACATATTGAAGGCTACAGTGTCTATTGGTTTATTCCATACCTTCCCCCTATTTGACCTAGATAGTTTGTGTGTATGTATTGATATGTAGGCTACGTGTGCCTTTTGTAAAAAATCAACTAATGTAGTTCTGTCCTTGAGTTGTTGTCTAGTAATGTTCTGCACTGTCATCTTTCATGTTCTGTGTGGACCCCAGGAAGAGTAGCTGATGCTTTCACAACAGCTAATGGGGATCCTAATAAAATACCAAATGTGTCAAAAACCCAAGTGGCGCCCTATTCCCTTTATAGTGCACTACTTTTGACCATTGGACCCATAGGGAATAGGGTGCCACTTGGGACGCACCCCTAGACAAGACTAGATAAGTCTATTTTCCCTCCACACCAGGCAAGCCCAACATGTCACACATGATAACAGAAAACACATTTTTCTATAGCTTATTTTCCTTTAGGGCTTACCAATGTATTTGGCCCTCTCCTCCCTCCGCTCCTTAGCCAGCTTGTGTCGTTGCTCTGACGTCAACCCATCTAGGCAGAGAGAAAAAAATAACTATGCATCAGTTATACATTTATTTTTACCTAAAAATATCAATGCACTGCAGAGTCCCAGTGCACCAAACAGCTGATCACACCTGTCATGTAGAGTATAATAGTATGAGAGTGGTCACGTACTTGAAACAATTCCTGTATCAATTCTAAACTAGAGAGTGATTTCATACATATATTCAAGATGAAGGTCAGGAAGCTACATCTCCCGCTGCGATGCTATAATGTTATTCCCTCAACAGTTGAACAATGCTGTGTGAACCTGAAGGGAACTCATGTGTTCATGTGTGCGCCTCAAATGGCGCCCTATTCCCTATATAGTGCACTACCTTTGACCAAAAGTAGTGCACTATATAGGGAATAGGGTGCCATTTGGGATGTACACCATGTATTTTTCAGCATTTCCTGTCTGCAGCAATTATCAACGTCCTCCCTGATACACTTTGATAAATGCAAACAGCGTAAGATGAAGGATTTTATTGTATTAATTTCTAATCCTGTTTCAGGCTAGGCGTGTATTTTGGTGACGGGGACTATGGAACTGCTCTACTTTGATTAAGCTGTATGCATTGGAAACAGGGCCCTGGGGTAACCAAAGTCTCCTTTTCTGGAGCCCCATGCTATGTAATATGTTGCTGCGTTTTTCTCTGCCAACCTGAGAGGGCCCTGCAGCAAGAGCGCCGGCTGTCACCATAGCAACCACTCTTTCCTCCCACCACAACAATCGAAGGGTGAAATTCCTGTACTAGAGTCTACCAACCAGGACTGGCGTCTTACAGCCAGGACTGGAGTCTTACAGCCAGGACTGAAGTCTGAAGAGACAGGGCTGGAGTCTAAAGAGACAGGGCTGGAGTCTTACAGACAGAGCTGAAATCTTACAAACATGGCTGGAGTCTTACAGCCAGGACTGGAGCCTTACAGCCAGGACTGATGTCTGAAGAGACAGGGCTAGAGTCTGAAGAGACAGGGCTGGAGTCTTACAGCCAGGACTGAAGTCTGAAGAGACAGGGCTGGAGTATGAAGAGACAGGGCTGAGTCTGAAGAGACAGGGCTGGAGTCTGAAGAGACAGGGCTGGAGTCTGACGAGACAGAGCTGGAGTCTGACGAGACAGGGCTGGAGTCTGACAGCCAGGACTGAAGTCTGAAGAGACAGGGCTGGAGTATGAAGAGACAGGGCTGAGTCTGAAGAGACAGGGCTGAGTCTGAAGAGACAGGGCTGGAGTCTGAAGAGACAGGGCTGGAGTCTGACGAGACAGAGCTGGAGTCTGAAGAGACAGGGCTGGAGTCTTACAACCTTACAGAGTCTTACAGCCAGGGATGGAGTCTTACAAACAGGGCTGGAGTCTGAAGAGACAGGGCTGGAGTCTGAAGAGACAGGGCTGGAGTCTTACAGCCTGGACTGGAGTCTGAAGAGACAGGGCTGGAGTCTGAAGAGACAGGGCTGGAGTCTTACAAACAGGGCTGGAGTCTTACAACCAGGGCTGAAGTCTTACAGCCAGGCCTGGGGACTGGAGAGACAGGGCTGGGGTCTTACAGCCAGGGCTGGAGTCTGGAGAGACATGCTGGGGAAGGTTCACAAAAACCCCCTGAGCCAGGAGGTCCTGTCCCAACACAAGGCCCCACTACACCCCCCTCATCCCTCTCCTACCCACCTCCTCCATACCGCCCACCCCTCCCCTAACAAATGAAGATTTGTAGTTCACCCACTGCCATCTGTCTGATTGGGTCTGTAATGACTGAAGATCCATTAGATTAGTCTGAGAAATTATAGAAACCTTTCACCAGTCCACAGATATGAATCACTGAATGGTTCTCCCCTCACATGACAACTAGCTTCAACAGCTACCAACCTGTACACCTCACACTGGATGTCTAACCCAGTGGGTCTCTGAGCTGTTCTGAGCACAGGCCAGGTGTTGTATAACGTACCTCCTTTTTTGGGATGGGGGCTGGTGCCAGACCCAGGGGTGCCAGGTCTGGCATCTGTCTTTGTGGAGGGGTCGGTCTTTGCGGAGGGGTCGGTCTTTGTGAAGGTGTCTGTCTTTGTGGAGGGGTCGGTCTTTGTGGAGGGGTCGGTCTTTGTGGAGGGGTCGGTCTTTGTGGAGGGGTCGGTCTTTGTGGAGGGGTCGGTCTTTGTGGAGGGGTATGTTTTGGGACAGGACTCTGTGTCTGGGGAGAGGTCTGAGATGTCTGAGTCGTCTGGTGTCAGAAGATCCTTCACTATCTTCTTGTCTTCATTCTGGATGGCTAAAGGCTGCGGTGTGGAGCGGAGACCTGGAGGAAAGAGTAAACATTCATCAATGATCAGAAGTAGAATACTATGCATAAAGGGTAGGTTTGAAGACAATATATTTGTTTAATGTACTGAAATATCAAAATATGGAATACCTGTGCAAGTAGAATATTTACAAATTATTGATATCAACATTATATCAATACCTGTCCCAGAACACACTTGGGTGAGTATTATACAATTCTTATCAAGCCAGTATGATGATGTGATGCTAGCACTAGTGATGCTAACAAACTCTAGCATCATCCCAGACCAAAACACCTTCACTGGGAAGAACTGCCTGCTGTCATTATCCCAACACTCAAACTCATTACCTTCCATTAACATCTCTTTCTCACCCAATTCACACACATCAGTCACACTCCTCCACTCCTCCTCTCCTCCACTCCTCCTCTCCTCCTCTCCTCCATTCCTCCTCTCCTCCTCTCCTCCACTCCTACTCTCCTCCACTCCTCCACTCCTCCTCTCCTCCACTCCTCCTCTCCTCCACTCCTCCACTCCTCTCCTCCTCTCCTCCTCCTCCCCCTCCTCTCCTCCACTCCTCCTCCACTCCTCTCCTCTCTCCTCCTCTCCACTCCTCCTCTCCTCCACTCCTCCTCTCCCCTCATCCTCCTCCCTCCTCTCCTCCTCCTCTCTCCTCCTCTCCTCCCTCCCTCCTCTCCTCCTCTCCTCCACTCCTCCTCTCCTCCCTCCTCCACTCCTCCACTCCTCCTCTCCTCCTCTCCTCCCTCACCGGAGCTTTTGGTTCTGCAGAGCCAAGCTCACCACAACATCAGACACATTAAACGCCCCCAGACAACCCAGGGACAGGGCTGGCAAGAGGCACACAGTGTCCAATATGGCACCCTATTCGCTATATAGTGCACTGCTTTTGACCAGAGCCATTCGGGCCCTGGTCAAAAGCAGTGCACTAGCATATATAGAGAATAGGGTGCCATTTGGGATGCAGCCACAGTGTGTAATACATCTGATTTATCTTCAAAGGAAGACCAGGCTCAGCTTTCCCCAAAACACACAAGACACATTCAAAGGCAGAGGGAAGGAAGTTAGGGAATACATCAAAAAAAAATTGCAATAGATTGAGAAAGAGAGAAAGAGCAAGAGAGAGGGGGGAGGGATATATATATAGAGAGAGAGAGACAGAGAGAGAGAGAGAGAGAGAGAGAGAGAGAGAGAGAGAGAGAGAGAGAGAGAGAGAGAGAGAGAGAGAGAGAGAGAGAGAGAGAGAGAGAGAGAGAGAGAGAGAGAGAGAGAGAGAGAGAGAGAGAGAGACAGAGAGACAGAGAGAGAGAGAGAGAGAGAGAGAGAGAGAGAGAGAGAGAGAGAGAGAGAGACAGAGAGAGAGAGAGACAGAGAGAGAGAGAGAGAGAGAGAGAGAGAGAGAGAGAGAGAGAGAAGGAAAGAGAGGGAGAGAGAGAGAGAGAGAGGAAGGAGAGAGAGAGAGAATGAAAGAGGGAAGGAGAGAGAGGGGGAGTAGTCAATGGTAGGCTTTGAGGGGACTCCTATGGTAGGTACACCTATAGCTCATCTCTTGGCAGCAGTACTGTAGACTACTTTATAACTGACCTCAACCCAGAGTCTCTCAGAGCGTTCACAGTCAGCCCACTGACACCCCTATCAGACCACAGCAAAATCACAGTCTACTTGAACAGAGCAATACTCAATCATGAGGCATCAAAGCCAAAGGAACTGAATAATTTAAGAAATGCAATAGATGGAAGGAAAGTAGTGTCGAAACCTACCAAAAAACAATAAGGACACAACAAAATCAATCCCTTTTAGACAACTTCCTGGAGAAAACGTTCCACTGTAATAGTGAAGGTATAAACTTGGCAGTAGAAAACCTAAACAGTATATTTGACCTCTCAGCTTCCCTATCAAATCAAAAAATCTCTAACAGAAAACCGAAGAAAAGTAACAACAGTGACAAATGGTTTCATGAAGAATGCAAAAACCTAAGAAAGAAATTGAGAAACCTATCCAACCAAAAACATAGAGACCCAGAAAACCTGAGCCTACGCCTTCACTATTGTGAATCACTAAAACAATAAAGATATACACTACGGAAAAATATGGAACAGCATGTCAGAAATCAGCTCAATGTAATTGAAGAATCAATAGACTCTAACCACTTCTGGGAAAATTGGAAAACAAACAACAACACAAAGATATATGGGTAAACCACTTCTCCAATCTTTTTGGCCCTATAACAAAGAACAAACAGCAAAAAAATATACATGATCAAATGCAAATCTTAGAATCAACTATTAAAGACTACCAGAACCCACTGGATTCTCCAATTACATTGAATTAACTACAGGACAAAATACAAACCCTCCATCCCAAAAAGGCCTGTGGTGTTGATGGTATCCTCAATGAAATGATAAAATATACAGACCACAAATTCCAATTGGCTTAAACTCTTTAACATCATCCTTAGCTCTGGCATCTTCCCCAATATTTGGAACCAAGGACTGATCACCCCAATCCACAAAAGTGGAGACAAATTGGAACCCAATAACTACTGTGGGATATGCGTCAACAGCAACCTTGGGAAAATCCTCTGCATTATCATTAACAGAACTAGTTCATTTCCTCAGTGAAAACTATGTACTGAGCAAATGTCAAATTGGCTTTTTACCAAATTACCGTACGACAGACCACCTATTCACCCTGCACACCCTAATTGACAAACAAACAAACCAAAACAAAGGCAAAGTCTTCTCATGCTGTGTATGTATGTGTATGTGTATGTGTATGTGTATGTGTATGTGTATGTGTATGTGTATGTGTATATATATACAGTGGGGAGAACAAGTATTTGATACACTGCCGATTTTGCAGGTTTTCCTACTTACAAAGCATGTAGAGGTCTGTAATCTTTATCATAGGTACACTTCAACTGTGAGAGACGGAATCTAAAACAAAAATCCAGAAAATCACATTGTATGATTTTTAAGTAATTAATTTGCATTTTATTGCATGACATAAGTATTTGATACATCAGAAAAGCAGAACTTAATATTTGGTACAGAAACCTTTGTTTGCAATTACAGAGATCATACGTTTCCTGTAGGTCTTGACCAGGTTTGCACACACTGCAGCAGGGATTTTGGCCCACTCCTCTATGCAGACCTTGGGATGGTGTTCTTGGGGTTGTACTCATCCTTCTTCTTCCTCCAAACATGGTGAGTGGAGTTTAGACCAAAAAGCTATATTTTTGTCTCATCAGACCACATGACCTTCCCCCATTCCTCCTCTGGATCATCCAGATGGTCACCGGCAAACTTCAGATGGGCCTGGACATGCGCTGGCTTGAGCAGGGGGACCTTGCGTGCGCTGCAGGATTTTAATCCATGACGGCGTAGTGTGTTACTAATGGTTTTCTTTGAGACTGTGGTCCCAGCTCTCTTCAGGTCATTGACCAGGTCCTGCCATGTAGTTTTGGGCTGATCCTTTACCTTCCTCATGATCATTGACGCCCCACGAGGTGAGATCTTGCATGGAGCCCCAGACCGAGGGTGATTGACCGTCATCTTGAACTTCTTCCATTTTCTAATAATTGCGCCAACAGTTGTTGCCTTCTCACCAAGCTGCTTGCCTATTGTCCTGTAGCCCATCCCAGCCTTGTGTAGGTCTACAATTTGATCCCTGATGTCCTTACACAGCTCTCTGGTCTTGGCCATTGTGGAGAGGTTGGAGTCTGTTTGATTGAGTGTGTGGACATGTGTCTTTTATACAGGTAACGAGTTCAAACAGGTTCAGTTAATACAGGTAATGAGTGGAGAACAGGAGGGCTTCTTAAAGAAAAACTAACAGGTCTGTGAGAGCCGGAATTCTTACTGGTTGGTAGGTGATCAAATACTTATGTCATGCAATAAAATGCAAATTAATTACTTAAAAATCATACAATGTGATTTTCTGGATTTTTGTTTTAGATTCCGTCTCTCACAGTTGAAGTGTACCTATGATAAAAATGACAGACCTCTACATGCTTTGTAAGTAGGAAAACCTGCAAAATCGGCAGTGTATCAAATACTTGTTCTCCCCACTGTTTATTTGCGAGAAAAAAAAATCATATGGGGGATTGGAAGTGATGCAGACAATTACATTGATGGATGTTACAATCTATCTGAAATATTAAAGCTGATCTACCCCCTAAAAAAATTTCTAATAATTATAATAATAAAATTAAAATTAAAATGCATTCTCAAGCTTTGTTGATTTCAAAAAAGCTTTTGACTCAATTTGGCATGAGGGTCTGCTATACAAATTGATGGAAAGAGGGGTTGGGGGAAAAACATACGACATTATAAAATCCATGTAATACAGGCCCCTGTTGCAGTGGAAAGTGCTGACGTGACATTTAGAATGGTTAATTAATACAGTGCCAACCTCTGCAAAGTGCAAACTATGCTGCTGAGGCTAAACATATGAAACATATGGTTACTACCACACTGATCTGAAGATGGAGCATTATCCTGTGTGTGGGGGGGTGGTGTGGGGGGTGGTGTGGGGGGTGGTGTGGGGGGTGGTGTGGGGGGATGGTGTGGGGGTGGTGTGGGGGGTGGTGTGGGGGTGGTGTGGGGGGTGGTGTGGGGGGTGGTGTGGGTGCTGGTGTGGGGGTGGTGTGGGGATGGTGTGGGGGGTGGTGTGGGGGTGGTGTGGGGGGTGGTGTGGGGGTGGTGTGGGGGTATGAGTCGACAGAATGTTACGTATGCCATTGGAATGAGACACCATACCACCTGGCAGCTACTTTACAGTATCACCAGTAACATTCAAAGTCAAGTTACATATACACATCTCAAATCATCGATAAGATTCACCAACAAAGTCTGATACACGGACTATTTGATACATTATTATTTACTGCTGCTCTTTAATTATTTGCTATTTTCTATTTTTTACTTAACACTTTTTTTTTTTTTCTTAAAAAACTGCATTGTTGGTTAAGGGCTTGTAAGTAAGCATTTCACTGTAAGGTCTACACTTGTTGTATTCGGCACATGTGGCAAAAACAATTTGATTTGATTTGATTTGCTCTGATCTCTGGTCCTGAGGCTTCTTAACCTCTGACCTTTTGGAGGGTCACAGAGAGGTCACAGCAATCCAAAAAACTTCCTGTGTTAATTCCTGGTCTGACATTGTTCTTAAACTTGGCTCGCCTGCTGACTTTGGCTGTGTCCCAAAGGGAACCCTACTAGTGCACTACTTTTGATCAGGGTCAATAGGGCTCTGGTCAAAAGTAGTGGAATAGGGTGCCATTTGGGAAGCAGGCACTGTGTCTCTCTGGGCTGGGCTATTCAGCTGCTGTCTGGGCCCGGCTGCTCACAGTGAGAGAGAGAGAGAGAGAGAGAGAGAGAGAGAGAGAGAGAGAGAGAGAGAGAGAGAGAGAGAGAGAGAGAGAGAGTGGGGGAGAGAGAGAGTGGGGGAATGGGGACAGGGGAAAATAAAAATTGCGCACCTCCACAATGACCTATGGAGAACAGCAAGAGAGGAGGAGAGAGAGACAGAAAGAGGGGGGAGGTTCAGTCGAACGAGGGTGGAGAGAAAAGGTGAATGATTAAAAGGGAAAAGAAAGAGGTTGAGAGGCAAAAAGTGGAACGGAAGGGAAGAGAGAGATGAAAAGAGAGAGAGAGAAGGATATTGTTGTGTGATATAGGTGTGAAGGGCTCCAGGCCAGCTAGCTGACTCACATTAAGCTCACAGCAGGTAGACGGAGCGTATCCCTCTCTGCAGACCCATCCAAGTTTGCATCCCTAATGGCACTCTTTTCCCTGCATAGTGCACTACTTTTGACCGGGGCCCATTGTGAGCGTCGCCGTCTCCGACCAAACATTTTAGAGGACCTCCTCTTGGCCGCAGCGAGAACATTTTGCTGTTTTAAAGCTAATTTTCTGCAATTGTACACATTTTGCCAAGGGCGGATATAAAATTGTACAGTTTTAAAGCTTGTTTCCTGCAATTCTACACATTTTGTCACGGCAGGTAGCGTAGCGGTTAACAGGTAGTGTAGCGGTTAACAGGTAGCGTAGCGGTTAACAGGTAGCCTAGCGGTTAACAGGTAGCTTAGCGGTTAACAGGTAGCATAGCGGTTAACAGGTAGCCTAGCGGTTAACAGGTAGCGTAGCGGTTTACAGGTAGCGTAGCGGTTAACAGGTAGCCTAGCGGTTAACAGGTAGCCTAGCGGTAACTGAAAGGTCGCTGGTTCAAATATCCGAGCAGACAAGGTGAAAAATAAGTCGATGTGCCCTTGAGCAAGACACTTAACCCTAATTTGCTCCAGGGCGCCGTACTACTATGGCTGACCCTGTAAAACAACACATTTCACTGCACCTATCCGTATGTGACAATAAAACATGTTTGTTTTCTGTAGTCAATCAACACCCACTGGAGTGATCCACAGGTGGTCTCTCTCTCCACAGGTAGGCAGGACTGGGTGGGATGCTGGGTGTCTTATGTACTGAAGAAAAATAAGACCCCTCTTGATCTGCTTAGGAAGTGTGGGTTGTAGTGTGTTATGTTAGCACAACTCAAGTGTACTAGTCTGGGGAGTTTGCAGAATGTGTGTGGTGCGTGTGTGTGTGTGTGTGTGTGTGTGTATGTTTGTGTGAGAGAGAGAGAGAAAGAGAGAGAGAGAAAGAGAGAGAGAGAGAGAGAGAGATAGAGAGAGAGAGAGAGAGAGAGAGAGAGAGAGAGAGAGAGAGAGAGAGAGAGAGAGAGAGAGAGAGAGAGAGAGAGTGTGTGTAGTTTGAGTACTAGCTGTCCGTATGTGACAATAAAACATCCTTTACTTATGCTGTCAGAGTAGCTCAAACTAAATAATTGGGGGCCTGTCATGGCAAATAGTTTCCCCCTTTTGGCTGGGGGACATTATTTGGCATGACAGGCCCCATGCCATGACATTTTTGGAATTTTAGATTCTCCCCTGACTGTCTAGATGATCTTATTTAAATAAATATATATAGCTCCATTATCTTTTCTACATACTTAATATCTGGTTTTAGTCATTTAAGTTTACACAGAAAACATTTTACCATCCCAAAAAGTATTTTCTAATTTCTATTTTTACATCATATATTTGGGAGTGGCGGCAATATAGAGGAAACACTGGAGTTAAACAACCGTATCCAGGTCTGCTGGGTAACTGGGAGTAAAGGTTATAAAGACACCTTCCAGCTATTATAGTGTCATGAGAGAAAGGTGAGTTCACCTCTGTCTGACCTTTTAAAGGCTGGGCCTACTACAGTTGAAGTTGGAGGTTTCAAGTCATTTTTCCAACAATTGTTTACAGACAGATTATTTCATTTATAATGCACTGTATCACAATTCCAGTGGGTCAGAAGTTTACATACACTAAGTTGACTGTGCCTTTAAACAGCTTGGGAAATTCCAGAAAATGATGTCATGGCTTTAGAAGCTTCTGATAGGCTAATTGACATAATTTGAGTCAATTGGAAATGTACCTGTGGATGTATTTCAAGGCCTATCTTCAAACTCAGTGCCTCTTTGCTTGACATCATGGGAAAATCAAAAGAAATCAGCCAAGACCTCAGAAAAATAATTGTAGACCTCCACAAGTCTGGTTCATCCTTGGGAGCAATTTCCAAACGCCTGAAGGTACCACGTTCATCTGTACAAACAATAGTACGCAAGTATAAACACCATGGGACCACGCAGCCGTCATACCTAGCTGTGGGGGTGCTTTGCTGCAGGATGGACTGGTGCACTTCACAAAATAGATGGCATCATGAGGAAGGAAAATTATGTGGATATATTGAAGCAACATCTCAAGACATCAGTCAGGAAGTTAAAGCTTGGTCGCAAATGGGTCTTCCAAATGGAATGACCCCAAGCATACTTCCAAAGTTGTGGCAAAATGGCTTAAGGACAACAAAGTCAAGGTATTGGAGTGGCCATCACAAAGCCCTGACCTCAATCATATAGAACATTTGTGGGCAGAACTGAAAAAGCGTGTGCGAGCAAGGAGGCCTACAAACCTGACTCAGTTACACCAGCTCTGTCAGGAGGAATGGGCCAAAATTCACCCAACTTATTGTGGGAAGCTGGTGGAAGGCTACCTAAAACATTTGACCCAAGTTAAACAATTTTAAGGCAATGTTACCAAATACTAATTGAGTGTATGTAAACTTCTGACCCACTGGGAATGTGATGAAAGAAATAAGAGCTGAAATAAATAATTCTCTCTACTATTATTCTGACATTTCACATTCTTAAAATAAAGTGGTGATCCTAACTGACCTAAGATAGGGAATTTTTACTAGGATTAAATGTCAGGAATTGTGAAAAACTGAGTTTAAATGTATTTGCTAAGGTGTATGTAAACATCCGACTTCAACTGTAGGTCTCAAGGTTTAAGCAACTGGAAAAGACATTGACAGAAAAGTTCAAACTAAAATAGAAGCCATTGTGACATCTCCGCAAAGAAACAGGAACTTACAGCCATACAACAGGGAAGGAGGATGACAGAGTGTGAAACTGTGTTATAGGGTTATTACAGTAATAAGTAACAGTCTGAGACTGTGTTATAGGGTTATTACAGTAATGAGTAACAGTCTGAGACTGTGCTATAGGGTTATTACAGTAATGAGTAACAGTCTGAGACTGTATTATAGGGTTATTACAGTAATGAGTAACAGTCTGAGACTGTGTTATAGGGTTATTACAGTAATGAGTAACAGTCTGAGACTGTGTGATAGGGTTATTACAGTAATGAGTAACAGTCTGAGACTGTGTTATAGGGTTATTACAGTAATGAGTAACAGTCTGAGACTGTGCTATAGGGTTATTACAGTAATGAGTAACAGTCTGAGACTGTGCTATAGGAGTTATTACAGTAATGAGTAACAGTCTGAGACTGTGCTATAGGGTTATTACAGTAATGAGTAACAGTATGAGACTGTGTTATAGGGTTATTACAGTAATGAGTAACAGTCTGAGACTGTGTTATAGGGTTATTACAGTAATGAGTAACAGTCTGAGACTGTGCTATAGGGTTATTACAGTAATGAGTAACAGTCTGAGACTGTGCTATAGGGTTATTACAGTAATGAGTAACAGTCTGAGACTGTGCTATAGGGTTATTACAGTAATGAGTAACAGTCTGAGACTGTGCTATAGGGTTATTACAGTAATGAGTAACAGTCTGAGACTGTGTTATAGGGTTATTACAGTAATGAGTAACAGTCTGAGACTGTGCTATAGGGTTATTACAGTAATGAGTAACAGTCTGAGACTGTGTTATAGGGTTATTACAGTAATGAGTAACAGTCTGAGACTGTGTTATAGGGTTATTACAGTAATGAGTAACAGTCTGAGACTGTGTTATAGGGTTATTACAGTAATGAGTAACAGTCTGAGACTGTGTTATAGGGTTATTACAGTAATGAGTAACAGTCTGAGACTGTGTTATAGGGTTATTACAGTAATGAGTAACAGTCTGAGACTGTGCTATAGGGTTATTACAGTAATGAGTAACAGTCTGAGACTGTGTTATAGGGTTATTACAGTAATGAGTAACAGTCTGAGACTGTGTTCTAGGGTTATTACAGTAATGAGTAACAGTCTGAGACTGTGCTATAGGGTTATTACAGTAATGAGTAACAGTCTGAGACTGTGTTATAGGGTTATTACAGTAATATGTAACAGTCTGAGACTGTGTTATAGGGTTATTACAGTAATGAGTAACAGTCTGAGACTGTGCTATAGGGTTATTACAGTAATGAGTAACAGTCTGAGACTGTGTTCTAGGGTTATTACAGTAATGAGTAACAGTCTGAGACTGTGCTATAGGGTTATTACAGTAATGAGTAACAGTCTGAGACTGTGTTATAGGGTTATTACAGTAATGAGTATTTGGGTGTGGTCGTGTGTTTTCGTGTGTGGCCTTTAATGACATTGAGGGTTGGGACTTGGGAGGAACCAAAAGTGGATGAAGGAGAAGGACAAGGCACATAAAGAGAACCGATACAAACATGATGACATGACTCAAAATGGGACAGACTGAGAGGAACATTCTGTTAGTAAACCCTTAGTTGTTCTTAGCAGTGAGTCAGTCTGTGTGTCTGGTCGGGTTGTTCTTAGCAGTGAGTCAGTCTGTGTGTCTGGTCGGGTTGTTCATAGCAGTGAGTCAGTCTGTGTGTCTGGTCGGGTTGTTCATAGCAGTGAGAGTCAGTCTGTGTGTCTGGTCGGGTTGTTCTTAGCAGTGAGTCAGTCTGTGTGTCTGGTCGGGTTGTTCATAGCAGTGAGTCAGTCTGTGTGTCTGGTCGGGTTGTTCTTAGCAGTGAGTCAGTCTGTGTGTCTGGTCGGGTTGTTCATAGGAAGTATAGTTTCAGATTCATATTCTTTTAGGTCACTTTTATAGTCTCATTACTACCTCAGCATCTAACAAAATATTGTAGATTACATTTCATAGGGATATTAGACTACAACCAGTCGTAGTAAGTATAGGGGACTTCATGCCTTGAGATCAGCAGCAGAGCATATGAGCGGAGTGGAGCGGTGAGAATCTCAGCTCCTCGCTCACGGAGCTGTTCACCCCTCCGCTCCCCCGCTCAAAGCCACATCAGGCCAGTCCGCTCATTCATCGCTCAGCCTCAACGCAGTTTGCATCGCGCTCCACTCAAATCGCCCCCGCTCACTCCAAAAAAAAAGAACAAAATCTGCATGTATTTCACTTTTAGCTTAAACCACAGCACTCTACTTTATCTCCCCGAATTTGTTGCATACAGACTCATCCGGATTATCCATTCTGTCCTTGAACGGGGATCTAACACTGACGCTAAAATGAGATGTTGAATCAGTATAGTATATTCCATAGCGAATTGACCCGTTGTTTGCCAATGTTTCTGCACAAGCTTAGCGTGCCCATTGGAAGTGCAGCAGTGAGTGTAATCGGTGAGCAGGGATTTGATTTCTGTGACACCAGGGAGGATCATTCCCAGGTTCCCCAGCTCCTTCTGCATTTTGGTCTGTGAGATCTGCTAGTGTGTCAGGCCACTGACAAGGTGCGTCAGCTGCCACTTGATTCAGGGTGATGTTAGCAACATTAGACTTGGAGTTTGTTTTGCCAGACGGTATTTTGGAACAACCGGATGAACGACTGAATCATCCGCAGCTGGCTGCTCCATCGAATGGCGCAGGCATTTGTAGAGCGGACACCTAATTGGATCGGTTTCCTCTGTGCTCTTGCGTACACTTTTCACCAGGTGCCCGACTTTCACTAACAGCCTATTAATGTTGTCGTGCTTGTTAAAGGCGTTTTTGATCGCCAGCTGAAGCATGTGAATGGGGCATCTCAGATGTAAATTTGACAAAGTAAAGTACTGATTTATCATAGTTTCTTCGGGGGGTATAGCCCGGTTGAGCTGCGCTGGCGAAGTGTTGCATCCCTTCGCGTTCTCCTTTACTCAGCGGTTCATAGTCCACGAAAATCATTTCAAAAAATGCTACATCCAGCTCTCTTTTTCTCTCCCTTGTTATGGTTGGGCCTTTTGCGTGCAGTGAATAAACTTTGAATTCCTCAACCCTTTTCTCTTGTTGCTGCTGCTGCTCCTCTCGCTCTATAAAATACAAATTCATGGACGACACAAATTAAATTAAACAGATGGATTCTGGGTCAGGCTTGAGCATGCTTCAGACTCGTGGTGTGATGAGCGAAATTGGAGCGGGACATAGGGCGAACGCTCCGTCCTTTTTAAAAATACCGCTCTGCGCTCTGTTCTAAAATCCGATCCGCTCACGCTCCACGCTCGCTCCCGCTCCCACTCCGCTCATATGCTCTGATCAGCAGACATACTGTACTCTATGTTCACAATCCCTACAGATATGTCCCCAGTCTAGCCAACACGTCTCATCAACTAGGCCCATTCATGTTAGAGGGCCCCAATGAACACACAGACACGGATCCGGCAGATCCACCCTCCTCCGCTCCTTCCAGCCATCCCCCCTCTGCGGCCGGCCATCTCAGGTTTCTGTGCCACTCCGACAGACACAGTAGTTAAAAATAGTGAGGGGCTGCTTTTGGAGCGTGGTGCACCCTACGGAGAATGTCAAGTTTTGTCAACCATAGATGGGGACTGGATTTCTGCTGAGGCACCTTAGGAAAATCACAGAGACTGGAAGCATGCTCTGAACGTGACTGTTAAAGTACAGAACAAAAACACATCTAGAGAAATACTGACAAGGGAACAGAACTAGGCTATAGGTGGAAC
Source organism: Coregonus clupeaformis (assembly GCF_020615455.1). NCBI lineage: Eukaryota > Metazoa > Chordata > Actinopteri > Salmoniformes > Salmonidae > Coregonus > Coregonus clupeaformis. The sequence goes on along the minus strand of NC_059208.1, from coordinate 58,386,442 downwards.
GTTTAAGCAAATTAGTGTTAACACATCTTTAGAAGAACTGCCTTTCACCGGCTAGGAGGACAAGAGGTTACATAAGGCTGCAAATGTTATTATATTCTAAATTCTCGATAAACCCGTGCCTAGACACGGTGCGCTGCCCCGTGCGTTGGCCTAAACTGGGACAGTGCTGTAAATGGAGCACAGGGGCTTTCCAACTGCACAGTTACAATGTGCTGGGATTGGGAAGCAGGTCAGAGCCTGTGATGGCGGCTGTTTGTGTGTGTGTGTCGGAGGCAGCGTGTGTGTGTGTCGGAGGCAGTGTGTGTGTGTCCTTTAAAGATGCCAACAGATGAAAACAGCATTGTTTATAATGAGTCCTAGAGACCAACAACAGCTACACATCACTGTCACCCTGGACACCCTGTGCACACGTGAACCAGCATTATAACTCTGCATGAAAAAAAAACATCATTCACCTTTTATGTTGACAATAACGCCCTTATTTGCTGTATACTTTGGAAGTATTGGAATTAGGCCAAGACAGTATCTAAAGGAAACCCAATGCATTTTTATTAATTTTTTTACCTTTATTTAACTAGGCAAGTGAGTTAAGAACAAATTCTTATTTACAATGACGGCCTACACCGGCCAAACCCGGACGACGCTGGGCCAATTGTGCGCCGCCCTATGGGACTCCCAATCACGGCCGGTTGTGATACAGCCTGGAATCGAACCAGGGGGTCTGTAGTGACGCCTCAAGCACTGAGATGCAGCGCCTTAGACTGCTGCGCCACTCGGGAGCAGGGGTCGCACATAATACATAATACACTGAGTGGACAAAACATTAGGATCACCTGCTCTTTCCATGATACTTTGGCTTGCGAAAGTATTCACCCCCCTTGGCATTTTTCCTATTTTGTTGCCTTACAACCTGGAAATAAAATTGATTTTTGGGGGGTTTGTATCATTTGATTTACACAACATGCCTACCACTTTTATTGTGAAACAAACAAGAAATGAGACAAAAAAACAGAAAACTTGAGCATGCATAACTATTCACCCCCCCAAAGTCAATACTTTGTAGAGCCACCTTTTGCAGCAATTACAGCTGCAAGTCTCTTGGGGTATGTCTCTATAAGCTTGGCACATCTAGTAACTGGGATTTTTGCCCATTCTTCAAGGCAAAACTGCTCCAGCTCCTTCAAGTTGGATGGGTTCCGCTGGTGTACAGCAATCTTTAAGTCATACCACAGATTCTCAATTGGATTGAGGTCTGGGCTTTAACTAGGCCATTCCAAGACATTTAAATGTTTCCCCTTAAATTACTTGAGTATTGCTTTAGCAGTATGCCGAGGGTCATTGTCCTGCTGGAAGGTGAACCTCCGTCCCAGTCTCAATTCTCTGGAAGACTGAAACAGGTTTCCCTCAAGAATTTCCCTGTATTTAGCGCCATGGTGCCGCTTGCTTGGTGGTGCCCCTTGCTTAGTGGTGTTGCAGACTCAGGGGGATTTCAGAACAGGTGTATATATACTGAGATCATGTGACACTTAGATTGCACACAGGTGGCCTTTATTTAACTAATTATGTGACTTCTGAAGGTAATTTGTTGCACCAGATCTTATTTAGGGGATTCATAGCAAAGGGGGTGAATACATATGCACACACCACTTTTCTGTTATTTATTTTTTAGAATTTTTTGAAACAAGTTATTTTTTTCATTTCACTTCCCCAATTTGGACTATTTTGTGTATGTCCATTAAATTAAATCCAAATAAAAATCCATTTAAATTACAGGTTGTAATGCAACAAAATAGGTAAAACGCCAAGGGGGATGAATACTTTTGCAAGGCACTATAGACTGACCAGGTGAATGCAGGTGAAAGCTATGATCCCTTATTGATGTCACCTGTTAAATCCACTTCAATCAGTGTAGATAAAGGTTAAAGAAGGATTTTAAAGCCTTGAGACAATTGAGACATGGATTGGGTATGTGTACCATTGAGGGTGAATGGGCAAGACAAATGATTTAAGTGCCTTTGAACGGGGGATGGAAGGTGTTCCTAATATTTTGTCCACTCTGTGTATATTCCCCATTTGCACTAGGCTACTTTTGCTTTCACATTTGGCAGGGCCTGGGCTGCTACTAGAGTGCAGTAATCCAGTTACCTTAACTGACACTCATGGCTAATGGCTCCACCAGCTAACGTCTTTGGCTAAGTCCCAAACGACACCCTATTCCCTACATAGTGGGCTGCTTTTGACTAGAGCCCAATGGGCCCTGGTCAAAAGTAGTGCACCAAATAGGGAACAGGGTGCCAATTGGGACGCAAACTCTGTATCACTCTCTTCCAGGATCACATGACCTATAAACAGAGCTGAAGATGCTGCACTGGGACCAACACTTCACATTAATATGGAGTATGGAAGCCCAATATGGAATACACCCTCCATCCACTGCCATTACGTGCCAGACAGGCTATGAGGAATCAGCTGAGTGCTAAGGTTAGACAGACTGCTTGCCATGGATCTCTACTGATGGCAGGAAACCCCCGTCCCCCGCCCCCCCCCGTCCCCATCCACTGCCATTAAGAGCCAGAGAGGTTACAGAGACTCTAAGGTTAGACTGCTTGCCATGGAGCCGAAGGCAACTACGACAGGAAACTGTAGACGAGTGCTGGCTCCAGAACGTGTCCTCCTCTGGAACGAGGGCCATCTGACTGAGGCTTTTAGCCAGGGTGAACTTAGTTACCCAGTCACACAGACAGACAATATAGAACAAAGCATTCATCATAAATGGACTCAGCATTTTCTCCCCATTCTGTAGTCACCAGTATGAAAAGAGGTGAAGCGTGTAAAGTGTAAGGAGCAGAAGACAGGGGCTGCGTCCCAAATGGCACCCTATTCCCTATATACTGCACTACCTTTGGCCAGAGCCCAATGAACCTTGATAAAAAAGTAGCGCACTGAATAGGGGGCCATGTGGGAGGCAGACAGGGAGAAAATCGACTGGGTGACTATAGAGGAGCCATGGAGGCTGACAGACCAGACCATGCAGGCTGACAGACCAGACCATGGAGACTGACAGACCAGACCATGGAGGCTGACAGACCAGACCATGAAAGCTGACAGACCATGGAGGCTAACAGTCCAGACTATGAAAGCTGACAGACCAGACCATGGAGACTGACAGACCAGACCATGGAGACTGACAGACCAGACCATGGAGACTGACAGACCAGACCATGGAGACTGACAGAAAAGACCATGGAGGCTGACAGACCAGACCATGGAGGCTGACAGACCAGACCATGGAGGCTGACAGACCAGACCATGGAGACTGACAGACCAGACCATGGAGGCTGACAGACCAGACCATGGAGGCTGACAGACCATGGAGGCTAACAGTCCAGACCATGAAAGCTGACAGACCATGGAGGCTGACAGTCCAGACCATGGAGGCTGACAGACCATGGAGGCTGACAGTCCAGACCATGGAGGCTGACAGATCATGGAGGCTGACAGTCCAGACCATGAAAGCTGACAGACCATGGAGGCTGACAGTCCAGACCATGGAGGCTGACAGACCAGACCATGGAGGCTGACAGACCATGGAGGCTGACAGTCCAGACCATGAAAGCTGACAGACCATGGAGGCTGACAGTCCAGACCATGGAGGCTGACAGACCAGACCATGGAGGCTGACAGACCAGACCATGGAGACTGACAGACCAGACCATGGAGGCTGACAGACCAGACCATGGAGGCTGACAGACCAGACCATGGAGGCTGACAGTCCAGACCATGACCTGGTGTTGTGACTGTAGAGGAGCCATGGAGGCTGACAGACCATGACCTCATCATTATGTCATACTTCCTCCATAGAGGGGCGTCATTAGTGCTGTGCATGATGGGAATGAAAACAAGGGTTCCTGCATGAACATAATACCACTGGAGAGAAATAATAGGATATTAATTTGTTGATGTTTAAGAGAAAAAGAAAGAGAGAGAGAGAGAGGGAGAGAGAGAGAGAGAGAGAGAGAGAGAGAGAGAGAGAGAGAGAGAGAGAGAGCTCAAAGACATTGCTCCTGCATTTTCCAGCATGTTTTTACAAAAAATATAGATTTAGAGTTAGATAAACTTGGATTTTCTGGCAGGGACATATACAGGATGCTACCCTCCACAACATAACCTTCATTCCAAACCAAAACTACAAACCTACAACCTGATTTTGGACGGAATTACCTGGAATTACCTGGAAGGCTTTCTACTACCAAGGATTACTATTCCCAAGCTATACAGCAAATGCTCTGGCAAACAAACAGAAACCTGAAACACCATCCAACCTGGAACTGAGTGAGTAATGTTTAGTATGAAGCTATTTTTCACTTTCAAAAACCAAGAAGAAAAATACATTACAATGTTATATTTTATTTTATAAGGACTGAATGCTAAGGCTACCAAGCTTGCTAGTACAAAGAGATACAACTTAAATTAGCACTGACGTGTGAAGTAGAGGTGTCAAAGCCCTTGAGCCCAACAATGGCAGGAGAGTCGCACAGTCTACCCCAACCCCCCCTGTTCAGAGTTATTACAATACAGTACCCTCTGTAGGTAAAGAATGATAAGACATGTAAAGAGTACAAAATGAAGCTCCTTATGGGAAATCAGGAGACACTTTTGCTGACTTTTATAAAAATGGGAACATAGGCAACTTTATCTTTCACACAGACCATCCACTGCCATGGCACAGTGCTATACTAGCACACTACCCCTCTGTTAGGGGGGGTGTTAGCGATAGGTGGAAACTCAGGATACTAGGACTCAACGAGGACTCTGAGTCATCTAATATAAATCTCTATACATTTGGAACAGTTTTGGTACAGGGCAACACCAAACAGTTCCAGCTGGACTTTCACCTAATCAAAGATATAGCTCAGCAGGAGAAGCTCTTCCTTGAGAAAGATACCCCCACCCCGAGCGGGTCAGACCAGACCTCTTCATTAAATAACCCCACAGAGCAACCCCAAGTGGAAAGTCAACTTCCCTGTTTTGAGAAGACAGCTTCTCCATCCTGGAGGGGGAAATCAATCATTTCCAGACCCAGGGACATGTACTAGTCTGTGGCGACCTAAATGCCAGAACTGGACAAGAACCTGACACCCTCAGCACACAGGGGGACAAACACCTACCTGGAGGTGACAGCATTCCCTCCCCCATATGCCCCCCTAGGCACAACTACGACAACATAACCAACAAAAACGGGTCACAACTCCTGCAGCTCTGTCTGCAGGGTATGTACATAGTCAATGGTAGGCTCTCCTCCACTCCTCCTCTCCTCCACTCCTCCACTCCTCCTCTCCTCCTCTCCTCCACTCCTCCTCTCCTCCTCTCCTCCTCTCCTCCACTCCTCCTCTCCTCCACTCCTCCTCTCCTCCACTCCTCCACCTCCTCTTCTCCTCTCCTCCCTCACCGGAGCTTTTGGTTCTGCAGAGCCAAGCTCACCACAACATCAGACACATTAAACGCCCCCAGACAACCCAGGGACAGGGCTGGCAAGAGGCACACAGTGTCAATATGGCACCCTATTCGCTAATAGTGCACTGCTTTTGACCAGAGCCATTCGGGCCCTGGTCAAAAGCAGTGCACTAGCATATAAGAGAATAGGGTGCCATTTGGGATGCAGACACAGTGTGTAATACATCTGATTTATCTTCAAAAGGAAGACCAGGCTCAGCTTTCCCCAAAACACACAAGACACATTCAAAGGCAGAGGGAAGGAAGTTAGGAATACATCAAAAAATTTTGCAATAGATTGAGAAAGAGAGAAAGAGCAAGAGATAGGGGGAGGGATAGAGAGAGACAGAGAGAGAGAGAGAGAGAGAGAGAGAGAGAGAGAGAGAGAGAGAGAGAGAGAGAGAGAGAGAGAGAGAGAGAGACAGAGAGAGACAGAGAGAGAGAGAGAGAGAGAGAGAGAGAGAGAGAGAGAGAGAGAGAGAGAGAGAGGAAAGAGAGGGAGAGAGAGAGAGAGAGAGGGAAGGAGAGAGAGAGATGAAAGAGGGAAGGAGAGAGAGGGGAGTAGTCAATGGAAGGCTTTGAGGAAACTCTATTGTAGGTACACCTATAGCTCATCTCTTGGCAGTAGTACTGTAGACTACTTTATCACTGACCTCAACCCAGAGTCTCTCAGAGCGTTCACAGTCAGCCCACTGACACCCCTATCAGACCACAGCAAAATCACAGTCTACTTGAACAGAGCAATACTCAATCATGAGGCATCAAAGCCAAAGGAACTGAATAATATGAAGAAATGCAATAGATGGAAGGAAAGTAGTGTCGAAACCTACCAAAAACAATAAGGACACAACAAAATCAATCCCTTTTAGACAACTTCCTGGAGAAAACGTTCCACTGTAATAGTGAAGGTATAAACTTGGCAGTAGAAAACCTAAACAGTATATTTGACCTCTCAGCTTCCCTATCAAATCTAAAAATCTCTAACAGAAAACCAAAGAAAAGTAATAACAGTGATAAATGGTTTGATGAAGAATGCAAAAACCTAAGAAAGAAATTGAGAAACCTATCCAACCAAAAACATAGAGACCCAGAAAACCTGAGCCTACGCCTTCACTATGGTGAATCACTAAAACAATACAGAAATACACTACGGAAAAAGAAGGAACAGCATGTCAGAAATCAGCTCAATGTAATTGAAGAATCCATAGACTCTAACCACTTCTGGGAAAATTTGAAAACACTAAACAAACAACAACACGAAGAGCTATCTATCCAAAACGGAGATGTATGGGTAAACCACTTCTCCAATCTTTTTGGCCCTAAAACAGAGAACAAACAGCAAAAAAATATACATGATCAAATGCAAATCTTAGAATCAACTATTAAAGACTACCAGAACCCACTGGATTCTCCAATTACATTGAATGAACTACAGGACAAAATTAAATATACAGGCCACAAATTCCAATTGGCTATACTTAAACTCTTTAACATCATCCTTAGCTCTGGCATCTTCCCCAATATTTGGAACCAAGGACTGATCACCCCAATCCACAAAAGTGGAGACAAATTTGACCCCAATAACTACTGTGGGATATGCGTCAACAGCAACCTTGGGGAAATCCTCTGCATTATCTTTAACAGCAGACTAGTTCATTTCCTCAGTGAAAACAATGTACTGAGCAAATGTCAAATTGGCTTTTTACCAAATTACTGTACGACAGACCATGTATTCACCCTGCACACCCTAATTGACAAACAAACAAACCAAAACAAAGGCAAAGTCTTCTCATGCTTTGTTGATTTCAAAAAAGATTTTGACTCAATTTGGCATGAGGGTCTGCTATACAAATTGATGGAAAGTGGGGTTGGGGGAAAAACATACGACATTATAAAATCCATGTACACAAAATACAAGTGTGCGGTTAAAATTGGCAAAAAACACATACATTTCTTTCCACAGGGCCATGGGGTGAGACAGGGATGCAGTTTAAGCCCCACCCTCTTCAACATATATATCAACAAATTGGCGAGGGCACTAGAACAGTCTGCAGCACCCGGCCTCACCCTACTAGAATCTGAAGTCAAATGTCTTCTGTTTGCTGATGATCTGGTGCGTCTGTCACCAACCAAGGAGGGCCTACAGCAGCACCTAGATCTTCTGCACAGATTCTGTCAGACCTGGGCCCTGACAGTAAATCTCAGTAAGACTAAAATAATGATGTTCCAAAAAAGGTCCAGTTGCCAGGACTACAAATACAAATTCCATCTAGACACCGTTGCCCTAGAGCACACAAAAAACTATACATACCTTGGCCTAAACATCAGCGCCACAGGTAACTTCCACAAAGCTGTGAACGATCTGAGAGACAAGGCAAGAAGGGCCTTCTATGCCATCAAAAGGAACATAGAATTCGACATACCAATTAGGATCTGGCTAAAAATACTTGAATCAGTTATAGAACCCATTGCCCTTTATGGTTGTGAGGTCTGGGGTCCGCTCACCAACCAATAATTCACAAAATGGGACAAACACCAGCAGAATTCTGCAAAAATATCCTCAGTGTACAATGAAAAACACCAAATAATGCATGCAGAGCAGAATTAGGCCGATACCCGCTAATGATCAAAATCCAGAAAAGAGCCGTTCAATTCTACAACCACTTAAAAGGAAGCGATTCCAAAACCTTGCATAACAAAGCCATCACCTACAGAGAGATGAACTTGGAGAAGAGTCCCCTAAGTAAGCTGGTCCTGGGGCTCTGTTCACAAACACAAACAGACCCCACAGAGCCCCAGGACAACAACAACAACAACACAATTAGACCCAACCAAATCATGTGAAAACAAAAAGATAATTATTTGACACATTAGAAAGAATTAACAAAAAAACTGAGCAAACTAGAATGCTATTTGGCTCTAAACAGAGAGTACAGAGTGGCAGAATACCTGACCACTGTGACTGACCCAAACTTAAGGAAAGCTTTGACTATGTACAGACTCAGTGAGCATAGCCTTGCTATTGAGAAAGGCCGCCGTAGGCAGACCTGGCTCTCAAGAGAAGACAGGCTATGTGCACACTGCCCATAAAATGAGGTGGAAACTGAGCTGCACTTCCTAACCTCCTGTCAAATGGATGACCATATTAGAGACACATATTTCCCTCAGATTACAGAGATCCACAAAGAATTCGAAAACAAATCCAATTTTGATAAACTCCCTTATCTACTGGGTGAAAAACCACAGTGTGCCATCACAGCTGCAATATTTGTGACCTGTTGCCACAAGAAAAGGGCAACCAGTGAAGAACAAACACCATTGTAAATACAACCCATATTTATGTTTATTTATTTTCCCATTTGTACTTTAACTATTTGCACATTGTTACAACACTGTATATATACATAATATGACATTTGAAATGTCTTTATTCTTTTGGAACTTCTGAGTGTAATGTTTACTGTTAATATTTATTGTTTATTTCACTTTTGTTTATTATCTACTTCACTTGCTTTGGCAACGTTAACATACGTTTCCCATGCCAATAAAGCCCTTAAATTGAAATTGAAATTGAAATTGAAGAGAGAGAGATAGAGAGAAGAGAGAGAGAAGAGAGAGAGAGAGAGAGACAGAGAGAGAGAGAGAGAGAGAGAGAGAGAGAGAAAAAAAAGAGAGAGAGAGAGAGAGAGAGAGAGAGAGAGAGAGAGAGAGAGAGAGAGGGGGAGAGAGAGAGAGAGATAGAGAGAGAGAGAGAGATACAAAGTCCAGAGCGCCAGGGAATGGGAGGGATCCAGATTGTTTAAGGAGGGAACATCTGGTGTGGTGGGGTTTAGTCCTGCAGCATCAGCGTGATACAAGCAGCCTCCACACATTCTCATACCACCACTGTCCAGATCTGCCTGGTGGGGGCGCTCACCGCAGGAGTGTGTGTGCGTATGTGTGTGTGCGTGCCAGTATGCATGTGTGTGTGTTTGTGTGATAACAGAATAAAAGCTTGAGATGTGTGTGTGCAGTACAGCATGTACAGTATATCATGTGATATAAAAAGCTGTGATACATGTGCAATACCACCACATGCTATGTATGTGACACTATGCAAGAACACATGCCATGGCTTATCACAGCCACTTCAAAAGTTCTAACTAATAGAACAGGCCATGTGAGCAGCACATCCCTAGCCTGACGACTCACACTCAATTATTCCGCTGCCCCGTCGTTCACTACATACTTCAGTCTGAGAATGACATAATTGAAGTTGTTTGTGGTGACGGGGGGGGGGCGTTGTACAAAACAAAGTCATCAGCGATTGGATCGTCGCTAACCAATCAGAGTATCATAAGCCAATTACAAATGTTCAAACCGCCGCTTTATTCGGTATTTTATTAGGATCGCCATTAGATGTTGTGAAAGCAGCGGGGTCCACACAAAACATGAAACATGGGCGGCAGGTAGCTTAGTGGTTAAGAGCGTTGTGCCAGTAACCGAAAGGTCGCTGGTTCTAATCCCCGCACCGACTAGGTGAAAAATCTGTCGATGTGCCCTTGAGCAAGGCACTTAACCCTAATTGCTCATGTAAGTCGCTCTGGATAAGAGCGTCTGCTAAATGACTAAAATGTAAAAATGTAAACATGACATAATACAGAACATTAATAGACAAGGACAGAACATATATTTTTTTTTAACGGAACACTATCTAGGTCAAATAGGGGAGAGGCGTTGTGCCGTGAGGTGTTGCTTTAGCCGTGTTTTTTTTAAACAGGTTTGCTGTTCATTTGAGCAATAAGAGATGGAAGGGAGTTCCATGCAATAATTGCTCTATATAATACTTTATGCTTTCTTGAATTTGTTCTGGATTTGGGTCCAGTCTCTCCTCAACTCTTAGCCAAGAGAGACTGGCATGCATAGTATTTATATTAGCCCTCTGATTACAATGAAGAGCAAGATGTGCTGCTTTGTTCTGGGCCAGCTGCAGCTTAACTAGGTATTTCTTTGCAGCACTTGACCACGACTGGACAATAATTAAGATAAGAGAAAACTAGAGCCTGCAGGACTTGCTTTTTGGAGTGTGGTGTCAAAAAAGCAGACCATCTCTTTATTATGTACAGACCTCTCCACAACTTTACACAACAGTTGAATCTATATGTTTTTACCATGACAGTTTACAATCTAAGGTAACGCCACGTAATTTAGTCTCCTCAACTTGTTCAACAGTCACACCATTCATTAACAGATTTAGCTGAGGTCTAGAGCTTAGGGAATGATTTCTACCAAATACAACGGTCTTAGTTTTAGAGATGTTCAGGACCAGTTTATTACTGGCCACCCATTCCAAAACTGACTGCAACTCCTTGTTAAGAGTTTCAGTGACTTCATTAGCTGTGGTTGCTGACACGTACAGTTGAAGTCGGAAGTTTACATACACCTTAGCCAAATACATTTAAACTCAGTTTTTCACAATTCCTGACATTTAATCCTAATAAAAATTCCCTGTTTTAGGTCAGTTAGGATCACCACTTTATTTTAAGAATGTGAAATGTCAGAATAATAGTAGAGAGAATTATTTATTTCAGCTTTTATTTCTTTCATCACATCCCCTGTGGGTCAGAAGTTTACATACACTCAATTAGTATTTGGTAGCATTGCCTTTAAATTGTATAACTTGGGTCAAACGTTTCGGGTAGCCTTCCACCAGCTTCCCACAATAAGTTGGGTGAATTTTGGCCCATTCCTCCTGACAGAGCTGGTGTAACTGAGTCAGGTTTGTAGGCCTCCTTGCTCGCACACGCTTTTTCAGTTCTGCACACACATTTTCTATAGGATTGAGGTCAGGGCTTTGTGATGGCCACTCCAATACCTTGACTTTGTTGTCCTTAAGCCATTTTGCCACAACTTTGGAAGTATGCTTGGGGTCATTGTCCATTTGGAAGACCCATTTGCGACCAAGCTTTAACTTCCTGACTGATGTCTTGAGATGTTGCTTCAATATATCCACATAATTGTCCTTCCTCATGATGCCATCTATTCTGTGAAGTGCACCAGTCCCTCCTGCAGCAAAGCATCCCCACAGCATGGTGCTTCACGGTTGGGATGGTGTTCTTCGGCTTGCAAGCAACCCCCTTTTTCCTCCAAACATAACAATGGTCATTATGGCCAAACAGTTCTATTTTTGTTTAATCAGACCAGAGGAAATTTCTCCAAAAAGTACGATCTTTGTCCCCATGTACAGTTGCAAACCGTAGTCTGGTTTTTTTATGGCGGTTTTGGAGCAGTGGCTTCTTCCTTGCTGAGCGGCCTTTCAGGTTATGTCGATATAGGACTCGTTTTTACTGTGGATATAGATACTTTTGTACCTGTTTCCTCCAGCGTCTTCACAAGGTCCTTTGCTGTTGTTCTGGGATTGATTTGCACTTTTCGCACCAAAGTACGTTCATCTCTAAGAGACAGAACGCGTCTCCTTCCTGAGCAGTATGACGGCTGCGTGGTCCCATGTTGACATCATTTTCTGGAATTTTCCAAGCTGTTTAAAGGCACAGTCAACTTAGTGTATGTAAACTTCTGACCCACTGGAATTGTTATACAGTGAATTATAAGTGAAATAATCTGTCTGTAAACAATTGTTGGAAAAATGACTTGTGTCATGCACAAAGTAGATGTCCTAACTGACTTGCCAAAACTATAGTTTGTTAACAAAAAATGTGTGGAGTGGTTGAACATTTTTTGTAATGACTCCAACCTAAGTGTATGTAAACTTCCGACTTCAACTGTATATGGTTAAATCATCAGCATACTGTACATGGACACACAGGCTTTGTTTAATGCCAGTGGCAGGTCATTGGTAAAAATAGAAAAGAGTAAAGGGCCTAGAGAGCTGCCCTGCGGTACACCACTCCCTACATGTTTGACATTAGAGAGGTATCCATTAAAGAAAACCCTCTGAGTTCTATTAGATCGATAGCTCTGAATCCACGATATGGCAGAGGTTGGAAATCCATAAAACATATGTTTTCTCAACAACAGGTTATGGTCAATAATATCAAAGGCTGCACTGAAATCTAACAGTACAGCTCCCACAATCTTCTTATTATCAATTTCTTTCAACCAATCATCAGTCATTTGTGTCAGTGCAGTACATGTTGAGTGCCCTTCTCTATAAGCATGCTGAAAGTCTGTTGTCAATTTGTTTACAGAGAAATAGCGTTGTATTTGTTCAAACACAATTTTTTCCAACAGTTTGATAAGAGCTGGCAACAAGCTGATAGGTCTGCTGTTAGAACCAGTAAAGGCCGCTTTACCACTCTTGGGTAGCGGAATGACTTTGGCTTCCCTCCAGGCCTGAGGACAAACATCTTCCTCTAGACTCAGATTAAAGATATGACAGATAGGAGTGGCCATAGAGTAAGTACCATCCTCAGTAGCTTTCCATCTAAGTTGTCAATGCCAGGAGGTTTCTAATTATTGATCGATAACAATAATTTTTCCAACTGTCCCACACTAACTTCAAAATTCTAACTTACAATGCTTTTCTAACTTACAATGCTTTTCTTTCTAACCTAGCCTTTTTAATGCATGAATACGATGGCTCACGGTTCGTTGTTGGCATTTCCTGCCTAAGTTTGCCCACTTTTCCAATGAAGTAATCATTAAAATAATCCACGTGTTCTGGTTCTGGCCCAACGCATCAGTTTCTGAACCAATCAGACGGCCCCGAATGTGCTTGCATTCGGTGAAGGGTCGGGGAGGTACTCAAATCCAGACTCATTGCGGAGAAGAAACTAAGGTCAGAGGGCGTTTGGCCGGAGCAAGGAGTCTGGGTAGCCAGTAGGGCTGGGAATTGCCAGGGACCTCACGATATTATCATGACACTTAGGTGCCGATACGATATGTATTGCAATTCTCACGATTCTGTATTTATTGCAATTCGATGCTGCAATTCTACTGCAGGTACAGCCGACTAGCGATTGCTAATGAAATATTGATATAATCTCGTCCAAAAATAATATCACTAGTAGCCAGGCAAGCACATCCCTGGACAATGAGAAACAGTGAGAAACATTTCTTTAGATCTAAATAAACACAGTCAATATTCATTAGATATGCTGCTTCATAGAGACTAGCTAAAGATGCTGCTGCCAGAGTAATGATGGCTGACGCTGCTGTTTTTTGACTCATTAAGTAGGGCATACTGTAGTGAGCAGAGCAGAGAGCAGAGCTAGCTAGCAGAGTGACAGTGACCTGGCAGAGCGTGGAGGGTGAAGGGTGATTGGGGGGCATGTTTAATGGTATCAAGTGAAGCCATATCTGGCCAGCAGGGCATGCCAGTCTCACTGCTCAACATGGCTGATCACACAGTGCTGTCTCAACCTAACTTCACACAGTGCTGTCTCAACCTTACTAGGTAGTAGTTATCCAGGTATGACACAGTGTTGTCTCAACCTAACTAGGGATCAACCTAATCTTTCAATCAGCACTTTATCAAAGTGTTCCGTCTTTATGCCAAAAGTATCAATGTATTTGACCTAATAAAAATGAGGAAGGAGCGCTTAATGATATTAAAACAGACCACTGAGATGCAATTTCAAACATCAGACAGATACTCAACACTAATTACTCAGATAAGATGAGAGGACCTACTTGAGAACTGACATTCAATTAATTCAAGAGGGAGAAACTAAACACAGCTATTATGTGTTTAAACCCATAGCCATGTTGAATTGATAAGGCTGTTGTTGGGTATGAAGAGCAGCACAAGCCTGAGGGCGAGTTGAGACAGGGGTCAACACAACAACACCACACAACACAACAACACCACACAGCACAACAACACCACACCACACAACACAACAACACCACACAACACAACAACACCACACAGCACAACAACCCCACACAACACAACAACACCACACAACACAACAACACCACACAACACAACAACACCACACAACACAACAACACCACACAACACAACAACACCACACAACACAACAACACCACACAGCACAACAACACCACACAACACAACAACACCACACAGCAGAGCCCATATGATTCACAGCAGAACTGATCAGATCTAAGAGATATCTCTGCAGGAGCGAGGCAGTAGGACAGAGGAGGACAGAGGAGGACAGAGGAGGACAGAGGAGGTGAGAGGAAGACAGAGGAGGACAGAGGAGGTGAGAGGAGGTGAGAGGAGGACAGAGGAGGTGAGAGGAGGACAGAGGAGGACAGAGGAGGTGAGAGGAGGTGAGAGGAGGACAGAGGAGGTGAGAGGAGGACAGAGGAGGACAGAGGAGGACAGAGGAGGTGAGAGGAGGACAGAGGAGGACAGAGGAGGACAGAGGAGGACAGAGGAGGTGAGAGGAGGTGAGAGGAGGACAGAGGAGGACAGAGGAGGACAGAGGAGGACAGAGGAGGCCACATGAGGCGGCCGTAGAGTGTTTGACTGTTTTCCTGGAACAGACAGTAGATGACAGGAGGTGACTTTGTTTCTGAGGCTGCCAGGGGAAAGACGTGTCGGAAGGAAAGAGAAAGTCTGTGTCCCAAATGGCCTTCTATTCCCTATGGGCCCATTTGGCTCTGGTCAAAAGTAGTGCACTATATAGGGAATAGGGTGCCATTTTGGACGCAGACAAAACCACAGAGACACAGGAGGCCAACTTAGCCTCGGCAGGCAGGCAGTCACGGTTCAATCATTGTAATGGTAAAAACAGCGTGGCGTCATTATAGAGATGGAGAAGGTAATCGATTGACTTATGGAGCTACGGAACAGAAGGAAGCCCTGTTCCAGTCAACTATCACAAAATATTGTGAAATAGTCACAAATTACTTGTCAATTTTTTTGTGTCTCTGTGGTTGTTGTTGTTGTTGACATATTGTTATATATAACGTGAAGGTCTAGCAACCCAAACGTTGCGTGTTTGAATCACATAATGGACAACTTTAGCATTTTAGTTAATTAGGAACTACTTACTACTTTTTAACTACTTAGCTAGCATGTTGCCTAACCCTAAGCTTAACCCCTACCCCTAACCGTAACCCCTAGCCTAGAAATCGCTATCCACCTAGCTAACCTAGCTAACCTAGCTAGCTAACGTTAGCCACAACAAATTGGAATTAATTATGAAGAAAATTGTGTACTGGACACGAATGCGCTGTGAATAAGAAAATCGTGTGGTGGACACGAAAAAATGGACATAGAAAATGCTTTTGTGTGCCTGTCATGAATTTCGCATAAGTAATTTGTATCTATTTCACGATAATCTGTGATAGTGTGTTGGTTACAGTAGCTCTCTGTATCAGTGGTCTGCCTGTTTCCCTGGTGACGCCACTGGGGCTGAGGCAACAATACGTCAACAGCAACAACAACAACCACAGAGAAATCCAACATGGTGCCGTACTGTATGGCCGGACGCCGTTTTGCAAGGACCCAACTTTACTATTTTGTGATTCTTTTGGTGTTTATTTTTACTTTATTTTAACTAAATGTATCCGCTATAATTTCTTATAACTGACAATAACTTTTGAGCATCAAATCGTCAGTTACTTACCTCAATTCCGGCTAAAACATAGACTCATCTGCCCTGGGCTCTTTCTGTATTTCCGACCCAATTTTCGACCTACGCAGAGTCATCAAACGAGCTAAAGGACAAAATGTAGAATCATATTACACAGGCTCCGCCACCCGCCCCATGTGGCAGGGCCTACAGTCCATTACGGATTAGAAAGGAAGACCCGGCCTCCCGAATGGCACAGCGGTCTAAGGCTCTGCATGAGGCGTCACTACAGACCCGGGTTCGATCCCATTTACATTTTAGTCATTTAGCAGACGCTCTTATCCAGAGCGACTTACAGTTAGTGAATATATATATTTTTTATTTATACTGGCCCCCCGTGGGAATCGAACCCACAACCCAGGCGTTGCAAACGCCATGCTCTATCAACTGAGCTACATCCCTGCCGGCCATTCCCTCCCCTACCCTGGACAACGCTGGGCCAATTGTGCGCCGCCCATGAGTCTCCCGGTCGCGGCCAGCTGCGACAGAGCCTGGATTCGAACCAGGATCTCTAGTGGCACAGTTAGCACTGCGATGCAGTGCCTTAGACCACTGCGCCACTCAGGAGCCCAGGCTGTGTTACAACCGGCCGTGGCCGGGAGTCCCATAGGGCAGTGCACAATTGGCCCAGCGTCTTCCCGGGTTAGGAGAGGGTTTGGCCAGTGGGGTTTTACTTGGCTCATTGCGCTCTAGCGACTCCTTGTGGTGGGCCGGGCGCCTGCAGGCTGACTTCGGTCGTCAGTTGAACGGTGTTTCCTCCGACACATCAATCATGAAGTGATATGAAAGGCTGGTTATGGCACACATCAACTCCATCATCCCAGACACCCAAGTCCCAACAGATCCATAGATGACGCAATCTCAATTGCACTCCACACTGCCCTCACCCACCTAGATAAGAGGAATACCTATGTAAGAATGATGTTCATTGACTACAGCGCAACGTTCAACACCATAGTGCCCTCCAAGCTCGTCACCAATCATAAGACCCTGGGACTGAAAACCTTCCTCTGCAACTTGATCCTGGACTTCCTGACGGGCCGCCCCCATGTGGTGAGGGTAGGCAACATCACCTCCATCACACTGACCCTCAACACGAGGGCCCCACAGGGGTGTGTGCTTAGTCCCTTCCTGTACTCCCTGTTCACCCACGACTGCTTGGCCACGCACAACTCCAACACCATCATCAAGTTTGCTGACGACACGACGGTGGTAGGCCTGATCACCGGCGATGATGAGACAGCGTATAGGGAGGAGGTCAGTGACCTGGAAGTGTGGTGCCGGGACAACAACCTCTCCC
The DNA here is from genome assembly GCF_020615455.1 of Coregonus clupeaformis. Lineage (NCBI taxonomy): Eukaryota > Metazoa > Chordata > Actinopteri > Salmoniformes > Salmonidae > Coregonus > Coregonus clupeaformis. The sequence goes on along the minus strand of NC_059208.1, from coordinate 58,369,096 downwards.
TCAACGTCAGGAACACCAAGGAGCTGATCGTGGACTACAGGAAACGGGGGGGGGGCTACAGTGGAGTGTGTCGAGTGCTTCAAGTTCCTCGATGTCCAAATCACTAAGGACTTAAAATGGTCCGCGCACAGTCGTGAAGAAGGACCGACAGCGCCTCTTCCCCCTCAGGAGGTTGAAAAGGTTTGGCATGGGCTCTTAAATCCATAAAAATTATACGGCTGCACCATTGAGAGCATCTTGACTGGCTGCAGCACTGATTGGTGTGGCAACAGCACCACCCTCGATCGCATGGTGCTACAGAGGGTGGTGCGGAAAGCCAGTACATCACTGGGCCAGAGCTCCCTGTCATCCAGGACCTCTATATCAGAAAGGAAGGCCTGGAAAAGTGTTTAAGACTCCAGCCACCCAAGCCATAGACTGTTCTCTCTGCTTCCGCACGGCAAGCGGTACCGGTGCATCAAGTCTGACACCAACAGGCTCCTGAACAGTTTCTATCCCCAAGCCATAAGACTGCTAAATAGCTAACAAAATGGCTACACAGACTATCTGAGTTGACCCTTTTGTCTTATTTTTAGGGTCTCTATGCACACTCACAGGACTCTACACACACACGCACACCATTTCCTCACACATACACTACCGGTCAAAAGTTTGGACACACCTACTCATTCAAGGGTTTTTCTTTATTTTTAAAATTTTTTACATTGTAGAATAATAGTGAAGACTTCAAAACTATGAAATAACACATATGGAATCATGTAGTAAGCATTAAAACTTGAAACATGGATACAGAGCAGGACAACAGGAAGAAGTGTTCTGGTTCACAGCTGGATAGCACTTCCCCAGAGCAACACTGCAAAGCACTAATATGACTGTGGACTATGCAGTGCATTCGGAAAGTATTCAGACCCCTTGACTTTATTCACTTTTTGATACGTTACAGCCTTATTCTAAAATGGATTAAATAGCTTTTTCCCCTCATCAA
>NC_059208.1:58313111-58363111 GCF_020615455.1 Coregonus clupeaformis | reverse complement strand
TCATGAAATATATTGAGGCAATGACAGACAGTAGCCTACAATTAGCAAAATAGATCTCAATTGAATGAACATGACATTTATTTAAATATGATTTAGTTATATAGGCCTTAGCCTGTACTGTATGCTATTTATCTTTTAATTTGGTCATCTGGGTTTTCATTTGAAACATTGTTTTATCCTTCGCTTGTTTGTAACAATTGCAAAGACATTGGCAACTTTTGTATTTGTAGTCAGCTTAGTTCGGTCACATGTTTAGCAGATATATTCTATGTAGGCCTATATCTAACGACACACTTAGCTGTTCTAAGTGGTCTGAGGCAGTCAGTTGGTAAATAACAAGCGTTTTCAAGTGCAACTTTAGTAACAATGGTTTTGGGAAACAGCTCTGAGATGTAACGATGCTCCTATGAAGGTTTTAACGATGAACTTAGCCTTAGCCGTGCTTCTCCATCTGCATTGTTTGCTGTTTGGGGTTTTAGGCTGGGTTTCTGTATAGCACTTTGTGACATCTGCTTATGTAAAAAGGGCTTTATAAATCAATTTGATTGATTGATTGATTAAAGGGATACTTTGGGATTTTGGGAATTGGCAGAGTCAGGTGAACTTATGGATACCATTCGCTGCATACAGTATGAAGGAAGTTAGAGGTAGTTTTGTGAGCCAATGCTAACTAGTGTTAGCGCAATGACTGGAAGACTATGGTATCTACTAGCATGCTAGCAGTTACCATATACTTCCAGTCATTGCGCTAATGGTAGTTAGCATGTGCGCTAACCCTAGTTAGCAACTTCCTTCAAACTGCACACAGAGATATAAAAATGGTATCCACGAGTTCATCTCACTCTGGGGAAGGAGATAAAGGGCTTCATTGCCAAAATCCGGAAGTATCCCTTTAATTGTATTTATTTTTATTTTATTTATTTCACCTTTATTTAACCAGGTAAAGCAAGTTGAGAACAAGTTCTCATTTACAACTGCGACCTGGCCAAGATAAAGTTTAGGAAAGTGAGCCCAGGTCTGTCTGGCCAGACACCACCCTCCCTTCTTGGACGCCTACTGGTCAACAATAACACCCCTAGCTACCCTCCAAACCCGTCACTCCCCCCTTGCTCACTCGCAGCAGATATGGGCCTCTGGAAAAGAATGCCTCACATTTCTAACATGGCCCTTCCACACCCATCCCATCCCAACCCCTCCTCCTCTCCTCTCCTCACCCTCCTCTCCCCACCCGCATGCACAAACACACAGTACCCCTGGCAATAGGAGAGAGAACATCAACATGTCTGACTAAAGGAGAAATGAGAGAAGGTACTTTGTTCTTTTCCTTAGTCAGTCCACCCCTCTAATTCAGCCCCTCTCTTAGCAGTAAATGCAATGCAAGCTATAGTGTGGGCCTCCTGTAGCTCAGTTGGTAGAGCATGGAGCTTGCAACGCCAGAGTTGTGGGTTCGATTCCCACGGGGGGGGGCCAGTATGAAAAATGTATGCACTCACTAACTGTAAGTTGCTCTGGATAAGAGCGTCTGTAAAATGAAAAAAATTAGGCGAAAATACAGAGTAATCACGACACGGTATCCAAAATGTTATCTTAATCACGTGTACTACAGTATGATGTAATACATCTCCAATCATGTTTATTCACATGATGACAAAGTCATTTGTTTTTCAACTGTTTTAACGAGAGAGAATGAGGGAACTTCTGTGGAGAGGGATCGTGCTGAGTTCCAAATCTGCGTCAGCGTCCCAAATGGCACCCTATTCCCTTTATAGTGCACTACTTTTGACCAGGGCCCATAGAGCTCTGGTCAAAAGTAGTGCGCTATGTAGGGGATAGGGTTCCATTTGGGACATAGACTACATTTCCAGGCCAACTGTGATCTTTGAATGTGGGCCAGGAACATTACATCAGGAAAACTTTGAGAGAGTCCACGTCAGTCCACGTCCCATGATTACTTCCACAGAAGAGGAGCTCTATTTTCTTGGAGCTCTATTCAAAATATCCAGTTTTGAAGCGGATTTGCAACCAAGAAGATAACCTAAATAAAATCTTCAAGGAGGCATGTTTTGAAAACGTTAAACTTTTGTCCGTTCAGATCTCGACTGATAGTAGGCCCTATATACCAGTATACAGCCAGTCCTCAGGATTTCAGTGATATCATATTACAGCACCACACACAAACACTCTCTGTCTGCATTAAACAAAAGCTAATGAATTGTCTTGACGAGGGAACGGGTGCCTCACTGCCTTTCCTTGTGTGGTCCCAATTGGTACCCTATTCCCTTTACAGTGCACTACTTTTTGATCAGGGTCCATAGGGCTCTGGTCAAAAGTAGTATACTATATAGGGGATAGGGTTCCATTCAGGACGCACCCCTTTTGTGAGCTGCAAACAGAGCTTCTTTGAACATGTCATATCTTGAACAGGGGCTTGGTCTCATGTCTGCCTCAACTAAAAAGCCACTAATGTTGCTCTACAAGAGAACTCTGGTGCTTGTCTCTCTGTCCCAGTGTCATGGTGGACCGCTAGCCCCCTGTGGCCACCCACACAGCTAGCCGGAGGAGCCCTATCCCTGAAGTGTCCCTCTCCAGTCTCCCCGGCATCATGTCACTGTTCCAAGAGGCGTGAGAGATGACAGGGGGTCAAGGGGAGAGTCTAACTGCATTAGGGTTAACGTCCTAAATGGCAGCCTATTCACTATAAAGTGTCCTTCTGTCTCTGTCTGTCTGTCTCTTTCTCTGTCTGTCTGTCTGTCTGTCTGTCTGCATAGAGCAGAGCAAACCTATTCCATGGGAAAGGTAAACTATGTTAAAAGCCGCGTGAGAAACAAGGTTATCCTGTGGTACTGTGGATCAAATCAAATACCAGCCACAGGATAAGTGAAACATGGTTCTCCTGTCACTGTGCTGGGGGTCAAATCAAGCACCAGCCACAGGATAAGTGAAACAGGGTTCTCCTTTCACAGTGCTGGGGGTCAAATCAAGCACCAGCCACAGGATAAGTGAAACAGGGTTCTCCTTTCACAGTGCTGGGGGTCAAATCAAGCACCAGCCACAGGATAAGTGAAACAGGGTTCTCCTTTCACAGTGCTGGGGGTCAAATCAAGCACCAGCCACAGGATAAGTGAAACAGGGTTCTCCTTTCACAGTGCTGGGGGTCAAATCAAGCACCAGCCACAGGATAAGTGAAACAGGGTTCTCCTGTCACAGTGATAGAGGTCAAATCAAGCACCAGCCACAGGATAAGTGAAACAGGGTTCTCCTGTCACAGTGATAGAGGTCAAATCAAGCACCAGCCACAGGATAAGAAAAACACCGGGAAATAAACACCTCCTGTATACCAGCCTTCCTCGTCGAGAGGAGGGGGAGGGTTACCCTCACCAGCCTCCAGTGACCAAACCATCAACAAGGCTGGTGGATGGGGTAGACTAGAGGAATACAGCAGTGGATTACTGTATATCCCAATATGATAGCCTATTGTTCACACCATCAAATCACCATTCAAACACAAGTGTTATTACAAGGCATTATGATGGCCAAGATAACAGCAGTCACTGCTATAAGCCGGTTCATGACTAGAGGGTGTAATCCGACCAGTCCAGACCACTGCTAGCTCTGGTCCAGGGCGAACGTGCACTACGCTCTGGACCAGAGCTAACCCGACTGCATTGGCCAGGCGGTTTGCTGATGGAATAGTATTGTGTTTGTTACCAAGGTGCTGGTATGCTACTGTTCATCTATTTTGAGGTATAAGGTTTGACGCTGACAGCAACTGGACACTGTAGAGCGACACCAGCAGATTTCCAAAGTCAGGTTAATTTTATAAAGGCATTGTTTGTTTTGCCTGGTGCTGGATTGGTTCATTGGTAATGGATGGTAGAGACAGGCTGCAGTATTTCCCAGCTCTCTGGTCAAGGAAAGGTGTCTGTGCATTTTAGACTATTGTGAACATGCATCTTTCTGGTCATTTAATTGGAATAGCAGTTTGCCAAAAGTCAACAAAAACCCTCATTGCTGCTTTGGTGAAAAATGTGTGTTAGGAATAGTAGGATATCAATCAATAACATATCAATTACGTTTTTGTAATAAATGTTTTTGTTAATGGATTTTCAAATGGTGGCCTGTTGATTTTGATTGAACAGATCAAATAGAATGCTTTGGCATGCGCAGGCACACATATTTTATCAACACGTCCATGAATCCCGAAACATTCACTCCAAGCCTTCGATCCCCCACTGTTGAAATATTGATTGTGCATTTGATCATTTAGCACCACATGAACTGATTAATCATCTATCTGCGGCTAATGTGTCCTATGTAGGCTAGTAGAAAATAACTTACATTTATCTGTTAATGTCAGTTTCTCCTCAAATTCTTTCTCAAGATCGTTGTATTCCATTTTTTCCATTCAAGTGATTGTCAGTCCCTTTCTAGTTGCAGTCATTCCTCAAATATATCGAAGGACAGGAGAAAAAAAACTCCCGGTATACTCAGATCACCAACATGCACTTCGTAAATCCAAGAGGGAACCGTAGGGGAATAAAATAATAGAATAACTGGACAGAAAATCCAGTGAAAATCGGGTGAGAAAAATGACGATAAACAAGTAGTCTATGTACGTCTCTCTAATTGACTCTTGAACTAGAGACTGTGTCAATGTCAGACCCTTTTTTTATGACAAATGAATATCAACAGAGTTGATCGACGAAGAAGTCCGGGCTAGGCACAGAGACTTGGTCTTAGCAATAGGACTGCTTGTCGGATTTCAGTGCGGGACAGCCGCTGCCTGACTCTCTGATTGACTGTACCATCTATCTTACCGGGGGTAAGCAAAACCCGGTGCACCTACTGATCAAAATAATTGAACCGTCAAAATGTTACCAAAGGTTGAACACGTCTCGATAATTGATTTACAGTTGCATTTTTTGTATACTTACAGTATATGGGTTTGACAGGGGAAATGGGAGAATATATCGAGCATTGCAAAACAATGATCCCCCTGTTAGAAATGGTTGCAGCCATCAGATGTCCATGCTGAACACTCGAAGTAATTTAGCTATCCAAGGAGCCCACAGAAATCTGTGCTGCAGCCGTAATAACAGTGTAGTGCAACATTATAAACAGGTAATTCATCAAAGAGGGGTTCTTAACATGGTCTCTTGAATTCAGATAAGTTGCCCCTTGCAGTTGCAACTGCTTGTTTTCTAATTTGGGTTACTCTTTATTTTTTTATGTAAGGAAATCAATGGATGGAACGAATAGTCTCACGTAAATCATTATACAGAATCATTTATGTTTTAATTAATTCAGTCTGTAGTTTGACACTGTGACAAAGGTTATTAAGAATTAATACGACCTTCCTTTCACTGTACGGGACACATTTATCCTGCAGTCCGAGGTTGGAGTCTGGTGACTATTCTAGTCCCGTGTAGCTCAGTTGGTAGAGCATGGCGTTTGCAACGCCAGGGTTATGGGTTCGTTTCCCACGGGGGACCAGTATGAAAAAAAAAAATTATGCACTCACTAACTGTAAGTCGCTCTGGATAAGAGCGTCTGCTAAAATGTATTCCTTTTAGGTAAGGCAGGGTGAGTGAGATAGGTCTGGACCTGGCCTGTTACATAAAGACACAATACACAGAGTGGAACTGCTACTGGATTCACTTACTTTTGTGACTAGGTTTAGACCTACTAAAGCACCCTGAAGAATAGCCTATCATACATTCTCTGGGGATGGAAAATTACAGAACTACTACATGACCAAAGTAAGTAATCATCAGTATTGTAACACCATAAAACAATGGCCTACTTGAATGTCTTCATTATAGATTGTTAGTCCAATGATATTTGCCCTATATTCTGAAAACAATCTCCCTGTGTGGTTTGGTCCCTTGTGTAAAAACTGTTAGTCTGTGTATGGAGGAGTCATTCATAAAAAATAAAAATAAACAGTTCCAACCTGATTCCTACCACTGACCTCTTGCCCGTTTTACAACACTTTTAATTCAAAATCAGATCAATTACATTTAAGTCATTTAGCAGACGCTCTTATCCAAAGGGATTTATAGGAGCAATTAGGGTTAAGTGCCTTGCTTAAGGGCACATCGACAGACTTTTCACCTAGTCGGCTCGGGGATTAGAACCAGCGACCTTTCGGTTACTGGCACAACGCTCTTACCCACTAAGCTACCTGCCGCCCCAGAATTACAGATGTTTCAAGATAATCTTCATCATAAAGTATCTCTCTGTACATCCACTCTGCAAATGTTGAAGGAAATCACATGTTCACTCACAATGTCCAGTATGTGGATGTCTCATACAGTAATACAATAAATAATACTATATGTCATTTAGCAGATGCTTTTATCCAAAGCGACTCAGTCATTCGTGCATACATTTTCTGTAGGGTGGCCCCAGCGTCATTGGTAGGCTTTGTCTCTTATAAACTGTAAAGATTGATATTGATATTAACAACAGCCTGTTAGATGTTTGTTAATTTATTTTTTATTTTACCTTTATTTAACTAGTCAGTTAAGAACAAATTCTTATTTACAATGACGGCCTACACCGGCCAAACCCAGATGACGCTGTGCCAATTGTGCGTATATGATGTATGCGAGTATTCTAATGTAAAATCAAAAACCAGTACACAGGATTACTGTTACTAATAGTTTAGAGATTCACCTTCTCTTCACCTTTCTAAAACATTCTGCATTTTGCATCAACATCGTGCAGCAGTAGACTCTACTAAACCACTGCAGATACATTATTCTGCTAAACCACTGCAGATACATTATTCTGCTAAACCACTGCAGATACATTCTTCTGCCAAACCACTGCAGATACATTCTTCTGCTAAACCACTGCAGATACATTCTTCTGCTAAACCACTGCAGATACATTCTTCTGCTAAACCACTGCAGATACATTCTTCTGCTAAACCACTGCAGATACATTATTCTGCTAAACCACTGCAGATACATTCTTCTGCTAAACCACTGCAGATACATTCTTCTGCTAAACCACTGCAGATACATTCTTCTGCTAAACCACTGCAGATACATTCTTCTGCTAAACCACTGCAGATACATTCTTCTGCTAAACCACTGCAGATACATTCTTCTGCTAAACCACTGCAGATACATTCTTCTGCTAAACCACTGCAGATACATTCTTCTGCTAAACCACTGCAGATACATTCTTCTGCTAAACCGCTGCAGATACATTCTTCTGCTAAACCACTGCAGACTCAGAGAATACCGGGACAGTTCATGTAACATGTCAGAATGCTTTGAATACAGGCTAAATGCATGACCCACTAAGAGCAGTACAAACAGCAATACAAATATTCCAGAAAGTTTTGACAAGCTTGAGAATCACAACTGCGGGCTCATCTCCAGTGTGAATGCTAGAACCTCTTTATTTTTCAAGGTTTCTGACGCTATTTCTTCTGAAATCCTCTCTTTGCAACCATTTGACAGTTCAAATCATGACAGTTCAAATCATGACTGTTCAAATCATGACTGTTCAAATATCATGACTGTTCAAATCATGACAGTTCAAATATCGTGACAGTTCAAATCATGACAGTTCAAATCATTCTCTTCCAAGACTGCAGAATGAGACAAGGCCAGAAAATACTGACAAACCCTGGGGGAAATATAAATATAAATATTGTTCAACGGGATAGAGAACACGGTGTCCCCTCTCGCCTCGTGTCCGCACTATGGGGCATGGGAGCTTTTGACATGGAGCAAAATACACCATCAAGATGAATTGTGTTAGGAGGGATGAAATACACCATCAAGATGAATTGTGTTAGGAGGGATGAAATACACCATCAAGATGAATTGATGGTGTAACTCCTGAGTGGCGCAGTGGTCTAAGGCACTGCATCGCAGTGCTAGCTGTGCCACTAGAGATCCTGGTTCGAATCCAGGCTCTGTCGCAGCCGGCCGCGACCGGGAGACTCATGGGCGGCGCACAATTGGCCCAGGGTAGGGGAGGGAATGGCCAGCAGGGATGTAGCTCAGTTGATAGAGCATGGCGTTTGCAATGCCAGGGTTGTGGGTTTGATTCCCACGGGGGGCCAGTATAAAAAAAAATATGTATTCACTAACTGTAAGTCACTCTGGATAAGAGCGTCTGCTAAATGACTAAAATGTAATTGTGTTAGGAGGAAGGTTGCTGGTCCATCTACTGAGTACTACCCATAGAATTTGAATTAGTAGAAAGGGAAAAGCCCATCACACCACAGCAATTCACTTTTGTAGTGATTCAATTTCTATGGTACTGCCTCTCTCAAATGTGTGAATTAAACCACAGTGCCTGTGAGGGAGAAATACATTATTTAGTGTGCGCAGTAATGAGCTTTTGAGAAGCAGCAAGGACGGGAAGTAGGGGCTGGGGGAATGGACATTCAATCACCCACGCCCATCTAAGATGAGGTAGGATCGGGCTCCATTGTTAAATAGTCTCTCTCTCTCTCTCTCTCTCTCTCTCTGTCTCTCTCTCTGTCTCTCTCTCTCTCTCTCTCTCTCTCTCTCTCTCTCTCTCTCTCTCTCTCTCTCTCTCTCTCTCTCTCTCTCTCTTTCTCATACACTTCAAGGCACTTCTACCTATGTACGGCCAGTTAAAACATTATGCGACAGTGTTTTCAGGTTAATCAATACATTCCATAATATCCTTCATTCTTCTCATATTTCTTGCTCCCTGTAAGTTCCTGTTTGAGAATACTGTATATTCAACAATGCAGTGCATTCAACCAGGCTCCAACTCATCTTTGTGCTGTTTTCAGTATGAAAATAGAATTGATAAGTCATGATTCCTGAGGGCTTGTGTCCACTGCTGATACAAACAGCCATCACGTAGCCAATTCTTCCACAAATCATCCCATTTATGTTTAACAGCCATACAAAAGGAAGCTGGATACGTGAAGGGGTTCTTTGTTGAGCTGATGATGATGTTAAGCCACTAATGACGTGCTAAGTCACTGATGACCATGTTAACTCACTAATGACCATGTTAAGTCACTGATGACTATGTTAAGTCACTGATGACCATGTTAAGTCACTGATGACCATGTTAACTCACTAATGACCATGTTAAGTCACTGATGACCATGTTAACTCACTAATGACCATGTTAAGTCACTGATGACCATGTTAAGTCACTAATGACCATGTTAAGTCACTGATGACCATGTTAACTCACTAATGACCATGTTAAGTCACTGATGACCATGTTAACTCACTAATGACCATGTTAAGTCACTGATGACCATGTTAACTCACTAATGACCATGTTAAGTCACTGATGACCATGTTAACTCACTAATGACCATGTTAAGTCACTGATGACCATGTTAACTCACTAATGACCATGTTAAGTCACTGATGACCATGTTAAGTCACTGATGACCATGTTAAGTCACTAATGACCATGTTAAGTCACTGATGACCATGTTAAGTCACTAATGACCATGTTAAGTCACTGATGCCCATGTTAAGTCACTGATGACCATGTTAAGTCACTAATGACCATGTTAAGTCACTGATGCCCATGTTAACTCACTGATGACCATGTTAACTCACTAATGACCATGTTAAGTCACTGATGACCATGTTAAGTCACTGATGACGATGAAAGAATAACCATCCTACACGTAGGTTCCACTTGTGCTAAATCTGGAAGTTCACAGTAGGCCTACATGCTGCAACACAGGTGACAAACCAAAACAATCTATTTTCTCCATCCACTCATCTCTCCCTCCAGTCGTCCACCTATCCATCCAGGCTATTGCACATTCATAATTAAAGCACAGCTACCAAACTCAACCCATCAAAGGTTCTCACAATCCCACCAGGAGGCAAATCACAATTGACAACAAAACAGAGGGTCTAACTATTTAAAAATATATATATATATATAATTGTTAACCACATGGTCCCTTGAAGCAATCTGAGATATAAAATCATGTCTCCACACTCCAGTGAGTATCTCTGGCACTTTTTAAACATTTTATGCAATCGCTATGAAATGATAGCACCATATTCTGCCTGTAATCCACTGATGTACTGCCAAGAAATAAGCTTAGGCTGACACGATTAGCTCTACCGTGAATTTGACTGAAAGATGCCCTCAGCCACCCAATCACATTAGCACCATTCTGTGGATACTCCGAATGGTGAATCCCACAATCCTATTGCATCTCTTGTTCCTTTTGTTTTTGCTGATAACTATCAGTAACTTCGGAGCCAAATCTAATTAAAGTGATGAATTAAGGGGTTATTGCTCTTCCTCGTAAATGTACTTTCCTTAGTTTCAAGAAAGTTTGGTTAATGCCTTATGCTGGATATGTATCATGCCTGTCAGTGCGCTCATGTTTATTGACATTGGCTAAGAAGTGTGACAATAGAGAGTGAGATTACAGATATCAGCGTTAAATTGTAATTAGGTTTAGGGTCATGCAGGTGTTTCACTTCACATCTACTCACCATACAGTACCAGTACATGGGGATAGATCTCACAAGAATACACATACAATTCCCAAATGCACACACTCACGACAAAAGGCTGTCTCAGGAAGGGCCCCTTTGACTGAACATGCTTATACTTGCCCAATTTGACTACAAGCTATAATGTAGCTCAGACAGCTCCCATAATGCCAGAGGTATGTGTTTCAGTGGCTCTGTCCCGTGTGTTATTGCAACTACAACGCTAGTGGCTTCAGACAACAGCAGTTGAGCCAGTCGTTTAAATGTCAGGAAATAAATCCACATGGAGCAGCTGAAATCAAGGTCACGGTAGGTAATGCCTCCTCTCTTGAGACCCCCCAGATCTCAAAGCTTCCTAAAGTGACTAAAGCCTACTCTCCAAGTATTGATTTTATAGGATGAATTAGTCTTCCCACAAGTCTTTCGGACCAGTGGAAGACCAGAGAAGTAACAAAAGCAGTTTTGTTTCTCAAAACTAAAAGGAGCTCAGACAGAAGCCTTGTTTTGGGAGTGAAAGTCATATAAACTGTGGTTTGGTTTTACAGGGAGTGTTTAAGTGGACAGAATATTGGAAGTGTCTGAATATACAGTGTCGGCAGCTCTTACAGTGTGGGATCCAACCATGTCTGCAGACCGTTGCTGTGGCATCAAGAGAGGAGAACGCTGAGAGTGTGAACCTGGAAAAATTGCCAACGGTACATCCACTCGAAAGCACAGTTAAAGTTGAAACTATCATGCTTGCTTTCAATACATACAGTATATAACCACCATTTTAAAAGTTCTGTTGCATTATGTCTGTGTATAAAATAGAGATTGAAATCCTTGTTTAGTGGTCAAGTGTCCTAAGTGTAACTCATGTTGGCAGACAAAAAACAGGCGAAGATGTAACTCGTTGTGATGGTCGAAAACTGCTTTATCAGGCAGAACCTGATCTTGGCCACTGACGAAGAAAAACCCCTGAAATATACACAGGTTCCAGACATAATACTGAGAACATGAGATTGGCACATGCTAATGTGTCATGTAAACCAACCACAATGGGGATCCCTAACTGGTATAGGGATAAGGGGGGGCAACAATTTATAGACCGATATTAAGGGGTAGATGAGCTGAGCAGTGAGAGAGTGGATAAGGGAGTGATTGACTGACACGGCCATTTGTCTTTTGGTTTAAAAGCCATTCCTGTCCCATGCCCAGTCACATTGTTTACATACAGACCCCTCCCCCACCCAGTGTCTCACCCCTCATACAGACCCCTTCCTCAGTGTCACCCTTCATACAGACACCCCACCCAGTGTCTCACCTCTCATACAGACGCCTTCCCCACCCAGTGTCTCACCCCTCATACAGACCCCCTCCCCAGTGTCTCACCCCTCATACAGACCCCCTCCTCAGTCTCACCCTTCATACAGACACCCCACCCAGTGTCTCACCCTTCATACAGACCCCTCCCCAGTGTCTCACCCCTCATACAGACCCCCTCCTCAGTCTCACCCCTCATACAGACCCCCTCCCCAGTGTCTCACCCTTCATACAGACCACCTCCCCAGTGTCTCACCCCTCATACAGACCCCTCCCCAGTGTCTCACCCTTCATACAGACCCCCTCCTCAGTCTCACCCCTCATACAGACCCCCTCCCCAGTGTCTCACCCTTCATACAGACCACCTCCCCAGTGTCTCACCCCTCATACAGACCCCCTCCCCTGTGTCTCACCCCTCATACAGACCCCCTCCCCAGTGTCTCACCCGTCATACAGACCCCCTCCTCAGTCTCACCCTTCATACAGACCCCCTCCCCAGTGTCTCACCCTTCATACAGACTCCCTCCTCAGTCTCACCCCTCATACAGACCCCCTCCCCAGTGTCTCACCCCTCATACAGACCCCCTCCCCAGTGTCTCACCCTTCATACAGACTCCCTCACCAGTGTCCCACCCCTCAGCATGTCCCCAACAGTTGCTTTGGCTATGTCGTCTCGTGTGCCCAGCTGTTATTGGGGCGTACCACTGACAACACTAGGCCTAGCAGTTGTCAGTGACTACCGTACCATTACTGTGAATCTTCTCTACATTCCTGGACAAAAAACATGTGTTTCGTCTTAAGGATATATGGAAATACAATTACTGAATAGATGGCTGCATCAAGTGAGTAGTTTTTTCTCTTTAAATCACAGTAAAACATATGCATACATGTAATGCATATAAAACCATTGCACCGAACCTTCCTCACATGCAGACAGAGAAACAAGCTCCCACACCAAGCCACTCAACGGCAATAACATGAAGTAAACTGATAAATATACACAAAGTGTTGTGTGAACACGTGCACAAAATGCCCACAGAAAAGCAATGTGAGTGTCTTCAGGTGCTTCATGTAGGAATCCAGTTCTTGGAGTGATTGTATGAGAAAGACCGCTTTGATAACGTGTCTGGTTCATAGAAAACCTATGAACAGAAAAAACATGAAGTTCAATCAATATCCTCTTTACTGAAATGAAAAGTTAAACATAAGAATATCAATAATAATAGTCAAAACATGATATAAAACACCAATTTATTATGCTCATACGATATTATTGGTTACAACCGGATAGGAAAAGTGTCCAATCTAACTGTGTGGCTTGGATTGTATCCCAAATAGCACCCTATTGCCTATATAGCGCACTAATTTTGACCACAGCCCTATAGACCCTGATAAAAAAAGTAGTACACTACATAGGGAAGAGGGTGCCATTTGGGACGAAGACTAGGAGGGTCAATGATACAGTACTTGGACCTGGCATTCGCTGGCCTCGCGCGTCCTGGGTCCATCGGCTTGTCCCAGAAACAAACAGCACTGGCCACTAAGTGCTTGGGCGGGCCCCCGTAGTACACTACATCCAACTGCCCAGGGTCAGGCAGGGGATGGGTTCTTCAGGAGAATCAGAGGAGGAGCTGATATTCCCAGGTAATGTCTCCTCCTTGAACAAGGGCTAAAAGGCATGGGAAACCATTTAAGACCAGAGAGATGTTGTCATAGAAACGATTGCTAGTCCTTGATCCGTATTTCATAAAGCGTGCTGACCTAGGATCAGGTCCCCCCCCCCTGTCCACGCAGTCTTATTCATTCTGATCTAAAGGATAAAACGGATTCTAGATCAGCACTCCCCCTTCTCAGATCTATGGTTTGAATAGCCTTGAATACTGTACATACATGACATTGATTATGGGTTGGAGTCTTAGGGCCATCAAGTTGCACAGCGACTGGCGGTCGGAAGGTTCCCAAAGCTGTGCTTGTGAATCAGAGAGGACTGCAGGTCATAGGGTCCTGGGATACCTCTCTGAGGGTTACAGGGAACCCTGGCAGCCTAGTGGAAAGGGGAGATGCAGCAGTAGTAAAGTGTAGGTTTGGTGGCAGATCAAGGATTTAGAGAGTTCACATACAACAAGTCTCATTGGGTCTGAGATCCTAAGAACACTTGGGTTGATCCCCATAATGGGTAACGTTTGAGAATACATTTCAGTAAAAAATACCTGATGATTCCACTGATGAAAACAAAGAGATTGAGGCCATATATATTGCAAAATAGTTGGCAAAAGATTTTGCTGCGAAAAGATTGAATCATTAGATCATTTGTTTTGGTACTGCCCATATGTAGCTTGTTTTTGGTCACAGGTTCAGGAGTGGCTGAGGAATTGCAACATTTACCTGGAGCTAACTCTGCAAATAGCACCGCTGGGTGATTAAAAAAGTAATAGTCAACCCATGAATAACATATTAATACTCCTAGCAAAAATGTGTATCTTTATTTTACAATCTGTAGAAACTATGAGAATAGAAAGGTTGAGAATTTTTGTGAAACATCACAGCACATTTGAAAATATATGGTAAATAGAAATCAAAACTGGATGGTGTTCAGAGATAGATGGGAGGGGTTGAGGGTAGCTGAAGGATGGGACTAAAAACAAACAAAAGATAACTATTGTAAAATATACTGTGTATGTAAAATGTATATAGTATATATAAGCTGGAAGTAGAAGTGTTGTTGTCCATTGGTTTACTCCAATTAGGGGAGGGGAGGGGTGGTAGGGTTAGGGGAAAATAATAAAGGAAAATATATTTAAAATATATATATATATATTTTTATATTATATTTACAAAAATCATATATGGGGATTGGAAATTATGCGGACAATTACATTGATGGAAGCCACAATCTATCTGCAATATTAAAGCTGATCTACTCCCCCCAAAAAAAAATATATAAAATAAATAAATAAGTGAGGTCGTGAGTAAGGTAGCATTAACATGTCTGACCTGGGATGCTAAGCCTCCTGTGCCTTTCTTTGAGAAGGAGGGGATTCTGATTTCAGCAGGCCTTTGAGAAATATGTGCCTGGCCCTGGGTTTTCATTCTGGAAACTAAATGTCAAAATCATATCTTAATTTGACAATTCATTGGTTGGTTGATGTATTAATTAGCTGGAGGATAGATTGATTTATTGGTTGACATATCTACCTGACTGTCTTCTGAAAATAACCTCTTAGCTTGTGACAAGAACCCCTTCTTATCCTCATTGCTTATCACCACTGTTTGGTACTCGGTGGGTATTAATGAAATGTATCCTAGAAGTTTGCCGCCTAGATGAATGTAAAAAGCGATAGCAGAAGTCTGAGCATCATTTAGATTTACAAGGGATGCAAGGCAAAAAAAAAAGGACACTTACTGTCATCCTCTGTGTATTTTGCCCATCATTAGCTAAGAGACTTTCAACAAACCGGGAGGGACAGGTGCCTGACATGTATTGCATCGCCTGACAATCTGTTTAGAAGGGAAGAGAGTTTGTAATGGCACCAGTGCTTGACTTGGACTGAAATAGGTACCGGTACTCATTTTGGGTGCTGGTACTGTTCATATTTAGGTGCAGAAGCTTGAGCTTCACAATAATAATAATAATATGCCATTTAGCAGACGCTTTTATCCAAAGCGACTTACAGTCATACGTGCATACATTTTTGTGTATGGGTGGTCCCGGGGATCGAACCCACTACCCTGGCGTTACAAGCGCCGTGCTCTACCAGCTGAGCTACAGAGGACCACCACAATACTTCTGAGCTAATATTTTATAAGAAGTACAGGAGCTCAAGCAGTAGAAATGTGAGGTGCTGGTACCAAAGTCAAGCAATGACATGGACACTGCAACACCCTCATGCTGACTAGGTAGCAATTTGAATGGTCAATGTAGCCCATCAACGTTCAACAAACTCGCAAAGTGATCCTAGGATGCAACAAAATATTTATTACCACACTGCAAAGTTACTGTAGCCAGAAACAAACTTCTGAGTGTGGATACAATGTTTCCGCATGTGATCTGTTGCCATGACAACGAGTACTTGGTGAAAGCAGAGGGGCAAGAGAAGAAAAGGCATTTAGTTCTTTGCAAGGCAAGCACACTTACCAGTCGCCTAGCGCCCACGTGTGGTGAAAGTCTTTATTTACCTATTTTACCTCATCATTGAAGACGCGCCACTGTTGTGTTTTTCGTAGATTCATCATGGCGATGCATGCGAAGGCGACACCGCCACAGATTCCCGACACACGTCGGGAACTCTCGGAACTGGTCAAGAGGAAACAAGAACTTGCGGTAAGTTTATTAGTTACTGTAGCTAGCTACGTTTTCATTTTACTAAATATTTTTGCTACATGCGTATTTGCTGCATCTTATGTTTTATTTGGAAGGTAGCTTGCTAGCTAACTAGGCCGCACTAACTAGCTACTACGACAAGGCCTCGCCTCTCTCCTGCCGGTAAATGTGTGTTGCTCGCTGGCAAGATACGTTAGCTACCGTACTAATGGGACATTATATAACATGTAACTGTTAGTATGTGCTTTTATTCAGCGTCATACATCCATAGGTATTGATGCTTTACTTGATATATCAATGTTTATGTACAATGCCGCGTCGCTGGAGTTAGGTAGTAACTTCATTTGCCCACAAGGTGCAGTCAAACCCTTCCAAGCGAATGCCCACATCACTATCACCATGGGCATGGCTGTGGTACTGTCTCTGGCCATATAGTAATTACACTTTCTGTCAGTTTCATAAATTTGAAATGCAACGTCTAATGCCATTTGCATGCATTCCACAGGAGACGTTGGTGAACTTGGAAAGACAGATCTATGCATTTGAGGGCAGCTACTTGGAAGACACCCAGATGTATGGGAATATCATCAGAGGATGGGACAGATACCTCACCAACCAAAAGTAAGCATGACATGGACCATGGCTACTATATGCAGAACTCAGACATAAAGTGTTCATATTGAATCATCTTGCCTGTGTTTACGATCTATTTACTCTGTTTTGTGTTGTTCTGTCATAGAAATTCCAACAGCAAGACAGACAGAAGAAACAGAAAGTTCAAGGAGGCAGAGCGTCTGTTTAGCAAGTCTTCAGTCACTTCTGTAGCAGTGAGTGCCTCACTCTATCCCCTCAGTATTTCCCTAATAGGCCATCTATCCTCTCAGTATTTCCCTAATAGGCCATCTATCCCCTCAGTATTTTCCTAATAGGCCATCTATCCTCTCAGTATTTCCCTAATAGGCCATCTATCCTCTCAGTATTTTCCTAATAGGCCATCTATCCTCTCAGTATTTCCCTAATAGGCCATCTATCCTCTCAGTATTTTCCTAATAGGCCATCTATCCTCTCAGTATTTTCCTAATAGGCCATCTATGATTGTAATAATGTGTAACTGCTGACCAACTGTTCGTCTTTGTTGAGCAGGCTGTCTGTGCACTTGGCGGGATACCAGATCACATGAATGAAAAACGTAAGTATATGGCTCAGCCATCCCAAATTGATAAACTTTTGTTTGCCACAGTACATACTGCATGTAGCCTACTGGTATGTGAGACAGTTGAGCTCCAAGGAGACATGCTGCTCTCCTGTTGTCTGGCCCTTCAGGTGAGCCCGGCAGTGGGACAGAGAGCGACACATCCCCAGACCTCCAGAACCAGGAGAACGAGCCCAGTCAGGAGGACACGGAGGACGCAGACGGGGCGCTGCAGGACCTCAAACCCCAGAAGGCCGCCTCCTCCTCCTCCGGCAGCCACCACGGAAGCCACAAGAAGAGGAAAAACAAAAACAGACACAGGTACTCGACCCTGGACACAGTCGCTGGTCTAGTCTAACTCCTAGGGAACGTTCAGCAGGACACAACGTTGTGAAACGTTCAGAACATTGTGGAACAAACATGCCTCTCTGACATGTAGAACACGGAATCAAAGTGGGTCTATTAATGGCATTTCTATCTGCAACGTTTGGCTACTGAACATGGCCCTGCTGTCAAGTCTGAAATATGTGCAAGTGTCTCTCTTGCGCGCAACGTACCTTTTTTAAAGTTGTCTGGGAGGGTCAGTTTGATTGGCTGTGCTACTGTATAAACATCAGGAGGGTCAGTTTGATTGGTTGTACTACTGTATATACATCAGGAGGGTCAGTTTGATTGGTTGTACTACTGTATATACATCAGGAGGGTCAGTTTGATTGGTTGTACTACTGTACATACATCAGGAGGGTCAGTTTGATTGGTTGTACTACTGTACATACATCAGGAGGGTCAGTTTGATTGGCTGTGCTACTGTATATACATCAGGAGGGTCAGTTTGATTGGTTGTACTACTGTACATACATCAGGAGGGTCAGTTTGATTGGCTGTGCTACTGTACATACATCAGGAAGGTCAGTTTGATTGGCTGTATTACTGTATAAACATCAGGAGGGTCAGTTTGATTGGCTGTACTACTGGTTTATAGCAAGTGGCTTAGTCTGTTTGTATTGGAGCTAGAATGTGAGGAGGAGTAAGGAATGGTGCCAACTTTTCCAGCTGTATTAATATCAATTAGACCGTGTCAACTCATCACACCGGTTCCTAGCCACATTGTGTTATGTTGTATGTAGCCTGATAAACCAACACATATTAAGACAAAATCCTCACAGTTAGTTAAATGAAAATACAAAAATATTGTGCTAGCTAGTTCAATTATTAACAAGCCTGTATTTTATAGACAACGTAAGCATCCCTTTAGAGTGAGTCAGACCGGTGTATTAACTACTGCTGCTCTCTACCTCCCCTAATGCTGCCCCAGCCCTTCTGCCATGTTTCATTATGACTTCGAGTAAGTCTCCAATTTTACTTCCTGCTTCCTGTGGTGATACATCCTGGCCGTGACCCAAATGGCACCCTATTCCCTATATAGTGCAGAGCTCTTTGGTAAAACGTAGTGCTATGTATGGAATAGGGTGCCATTTGGGGGACTGCCCCTGCCTTCTCTGACCCCATCCTGACGTTCCCACTCTCTCTCCCCCTCAGCTCTCCATCTGCTTCTGTCACGGTTAATGCGTCATCATAGCGAGTCTATCATTACTGCATGTCCAAATCTTTAGTTCTGTCCCTAATGGCACCCTATTCCCTATTTAGTGCACTACTTTTGACCAGGGCCCATATAGGAAATAGGGCACCATTTGGGGACGCACCCTTCATTTCTCAAATAATGCGTTGTTTCTAATAAAGTATTAGCACCTAGCTTCTGTAGACTCAACACTAGATTATGTAGTGTTTGAGTCATAGGGGCATGAACACTACTTCTTTAGAAGCTCAGTTTATTTCTTGACCCTGGTTTCATTCCATAAAGGTCCAGTTCCCTTAATCCAGTTATGAAAAAAGCTGCTCTTCCTGCCAAAATGAGATGGGGAGGTCACAGGTTGAGTAAAAACAGACATCTTTCAGCACATCCCAGTCTTTTATATGGTTCTTTAGTTGTGTGTTGCTTGGTCTCTCAGCTCGAGTAACTGTAGTGGTGCTTGTTGTCTCCATGGTTACTAGTGTTGTATTTAGTGAACCCTGAAAGACCTATCGTAACTCTTGCTTTGTTTGTTTTTTAGATTCGACATGAAGGTGAACAAGAAACCCAGAGCGGTAAGCTATTTGAATGTTCTGTTGTCTTGAGCTTCCAATGAAGCAATATGTGATTCAAAATATTTAAAGTTCTGCTTTTACATCTGTCGTCGACGTTGTCGTTGTTCCACAGGACTATTCAACTTGATGATGAATGGGGGGTGTTAAGTACTTCAGACCAGAACTGGCCACACAGGAGAGGTCTACCGTGAAGCAGAGAGACTTATCTGGGCTTTGTGAACTTTATATGCCTTTTGTGAACTGTCTTGGTTTCTGCTTTGTGTATATTGCATGAAATGTTGCCCATCCCACCTGCTACTGGGACTATTTGTGTTTCATGATTTTCCTGCAACAACAAAAAAAATACAAGGTGTGTCATTGCATGTTACTCAATAACCAGCTTGGGTTATTATTGTATAGTGTTGAACATTCTATATTTATCATGTAACTCTCCACATCTTCCTCTGCTCTTCTTGTGACAAAAATAATATTTTACTTTTTATTAGTCATTGTGTAGTTTGAATATCCCAGCTTCTTTTTATTATAATTTAGAGATTTGTTTAGCATAAAATTGTAATAAAACATTGAAATGATAAATATTACTATATATTTGTTGTTTATGGTAAAAATCTTAGTTTGTGAATGTCTAGCCCACCAGAAGCATTGAAAATTCCTTGGATGTTAGTCAAAATCTCATCTCTGTCTTTACTCTGTACTCTTCAGTAATCATTTAGCAGGGAAGCCAACAGATTTCCCTCTGTGTCTGACGGCAACTACTGCCTGTTTCATTGTGGCTTCTTCATGGTCCTGTTACCTGCCAAGGAGCTCAGATGATGCTGTCTCCAGTCCACCATCTTATTGGCTGAGTCTCAAATAGCACCCTATTCCATTTATAATGCGCTGCTTTTGACTCGTGAAGTTTCAGTGAGATCATGGAAATTGTTTTAGTACTACGCTCACCTTCAAACAGCTTCATTCTGACTCCCAAGTGTGATTAAAAATAACTCTGTTTACACACAAAGATATGAAGTCATTATGGCATTCCTATTGGGTAGTTCTCAGAGATTGAGTGTGTTTTCTGAATAGTGACAGTTTAAGTGAACCAGGGGGCAACAGGGTGACCACGTCCCGTGCCGTGTTGGGTAGTAGTGAACTACATGTACAGTACCAGTCAAAAGTTTGGACACTACTCATTCCAGGGTTTGTCTTTATTTTTTACTATTTTCTACATTATAGAATAACAGTGAAGACTATGAAATAACACATGGAATCGTGTAGTAACCAAAAAAGTGGTAAACAAATTATTCGAAGTAGCCACCCTTTGCCTTGATGACAGCTTTGTACACGCTTGCCATTCTCTCAACCAGCTTCATGAGGTAGTCACCTGGAATGCATTTCAATTAGCAGGTGTGCCTTGTTATAAGTTAATTTGTGGAATTTCTTTCCATAATGCGTTTGAGCCAATCAGTTGTGTTGTGACAAGGTAGGGGTGCTTTACAGAAGATAGCCCTATTTGGTAAAAGACAAAGTCCATATTATGGCAAGAACAGCTCAAATAAGCAAAGAGAAACAACACTCCATCACTTTAAGACATGAAGGTCAGTCAATCCAGAAAATGACAAGAACTTTGAACGTTTCTTCAAGTGCAGTCGCAAAAACCATCAAGCGCTATGATGAAACTGGCTCTCATGAGGACCGCCAGAGTCACCTCTGCTGCAGTGGATACTTTCATTAGAGTTAACTTCACCTCAGATTGCAGCCCAAATAAATTATTCACAGAGTTCAATTAACAGACACATCTCAACATCAACTGTTCAGAGGAGACTGTGAATCAGGCCTTCATCGTCGAAATTGCTGCAAAGAAACCACTACTAAAGGACACCAATAAGAAGAAGAGACTTGCTTGGGCCAAGAAACACAAGCAATGGACCGGTGGAAATCTGTCCTTTGGTCTGATGAGTCCAAATTTGAGATTTTTGGTTCCAACCGCCGTGTCTTTGTGAGACGCAGAGTAGGTAAACTGATGATCTCCGCATGTGTGGTTCCCACCGTGAAGCATGGAGGAGGAGGTGTGATGGTGTGGGGGCGCTTTGCTGATGACACTGTCGGGATTTATTTAGAATTCAATGTACACTTAACCAGCATGGCTACCACAGCATTTTGCAGCGATACGCCATCACATCTGGTTTGCGCTTAGTGGGACTATCATTGGTTTTTCAACAGGACAATGACCCAACACACCTCCAGGCTTTGTAAGGGCTATTTGACCAAGAAGGAGAGTGATGGAGTGCTGCATCAGATGACCTGGCCTCCACAATCCCCGACCTCAACCCAATTGAGATGGTTTGGGATAAGACGGACCGCAGAGTGAAGGAACAGCAGCCAACAAGTGCTCAGTATATGTGGGAACTCCTTCAAGTCTGTTGGAAAAGCATTCCAGGTGAAGCTGGTTGAGAGAATGCCAAGATTGTGCAAAGCTGTCATCAAGGCAAAGTGTGGCTACTTTGAAGAATCTCTAATATATTTGTTTAACACTTTTTTTTGGTTACTACATGATTCCATATGTGTTATTTCATAGTTTTGATGTCTTCACCAGTGGCGGCTGGCCGATAGAGGGCGCTAGGGCGCCGCCCCCTTAAATAAAATTATTTTAAAAAATAAAATAAAAAATAAATAAAAATAATAATAATAATAATAAAAACATCAGTATGTCAATATTTGTGTGTTTGAAATATGGAATGCACACAGTAATATGTGTAAGATATGATAGAAAATCATATTCGCAACCTTTCCTCTGCCTGTCAAACGCCTCGTCAGCTCTGGGCGATACAGAAAGTGCCCCGAGGAGGCGGGTCTACGTAGCAGTTAAGCCAATTGCTAATTTAAGATATGAATGTATGACATAAAATGTAGCTAATCAGCGATTTTAATTCGAATCCAAGGAGGGCGATTATTTTATCGCCCCAAGCTCGCTCCCCTGATAAAATAAGGACCGGGCTCCAGTGGCGCCATTTTTACTAGACGACAATGGCGAGCGCAAACGTTACTCCTCCAAGACCCAACCCTAACTCGGTGAAATCTCTCCTCCAAGATCCGTTTGAGAGGAGAACTTTGTCAGAGAAAGTTCGGGTGAAAGAGCTGGGCCCAGATCAACCTGACCTCTCAATCAGACAGCAGGCTAGCGAGAAAGGGAAGCAGTATATGCTCGGCTTCTCCCGTAGCTGGTACACCAGGAAGGCTTGGCTAGCTGGGTGCACTGATGCTAATGCTTTATTTTGCTTTCCGTGCTTGCTTTTTAAAACGACGGGGTCAGATTCAGCATGGACAGGTACCGGAGTGAGGGATATGAAGCACCTGTCAGAGAAGGTAAAGAAACATGAGAACACCAGGGCACACATGGACAACTCTGTAAAGCTAGCTGTATTAGGAAGGGTGAACATTGCTACGCAGCTGGATGACGGCCACAGGATTGCGGTGAGGAAACACAATGAGGAGGTGGATAAAAACAGGCACATTCTATCCAAAATTATCGATTGTGTGAAGTTCTGTGGGGCTTTTGAGTTGGCCTTGCGTGGGCACGAGGAGACTGACTCCTCGGACAACCCCGGCATTTTCCGGGGCTTAGTGGATTTTGTTGCCTCCCTCGACAGTGTGCTGGAGGAGCACCTGAAGACAGCTACCGTTTTTAAGGGCACGTCAAAGACGATACAGAACGAGCTGTTGGACTGTATGCTGTCAGTGCTTAAGGATTACATCCTGGAGGAAGTAAAGAGTGCTGATTTTATCGCCATTCAAGCTGACGAGACGACTGACGTTTCCACCCACTGCCAGTTGGTGCTTGTGATACGCTACATCGATGCTAAAAGTAACGTCCAAGAGCGTTTTTCGAGTTCATTTTGATCGAGAACGCAACCGCCCGACACCATCGCTACAGCGCTGCTGGAGAGGCTCAGCACCATACTCTCACATGGACAAAAGGCCAAACTTATTGCCCAGGCTTACGACGGAGCAAGTGTGATGAGGGGAGCCACCGGCGGAGTGCAGCGTAAAATAGTGGATGTGTACGAACATGCGCACTACGTCCACTGCTATGCACATTAGCTGAACCTCATCATGCAGCAGGCTACTTCACGCATCCCCAGGATCGGCACTTTCTTTTCCGACCTTGCAGGATTTTCTGCTTTCTTCTCCAGGTCTCCCAAGCGAACCACCGTGCTTGACGAAGTGGTTGCGCATAGACTCCCCAGAGCCTCTACAACACGGTGGAACTTCCACAGTCGCGCTGTAAACACTGTGTACGAGTACAGGGATGACCTCCTAACGTGTTTCCAGACCATCAGAGACTCTGGGAACTTTGATGCCCCGACTGTCAGAGAGGCGGGGGGCTTTGTGAGGATGCTCGAAGACGAGGCTTTCTGTTTTTTCCTGGCACTGTTCCACAAGATCATGCCAAATGTGGACATGCTTTTCAGCCAGCTGCAGAAGAGGAACATCGACCCTGTCTTCATTAAAGCACTTGTCCAGAGGTTCACAGACAGCATGCTAACAATCAGGTAAATAACTATATTTACTATTGGCTGATAAAGATGTTGTTAGAAAGATGAATAGTTCACTTACAACAGTTTAAAAGCCTAAATGTGTCTGGTCATCAAAGTGAGTGATTATCATAGAGCCGTCACAATTATATTTGTTTTAGTATTTTAAAAGGAAAG
The DNA here is from genome assembly GCF_020615455.1 of Coregonus clupeaformis. Classification (NCBI taxonomy): domain Eukaryota; kingdom Metazoa; phylum Chordata; class Actinopteri; order Salmoniformes; family Salmonidae; genus Coregonus; species Coregonus clupeaformis. Next base: position 58,338,970 of record NC_059208.1, on the reverse strand, counting down.
AGAAGACACAATCAGACGTTGATAATAATGCAGGAAAGTACTACACAGTTTGTAATAATTATTCAGGTGTCCACCAGGTCAATTTCTAGAAGAGGCCTAGTTGTTATTGAAGATTAACTTTATTGCTAAGTGCACAGCAGAACAAAATGATGTTGCATCCCTCTCACAAATGTAATAGAAAAAGGCTTTAAAACGTAATAACATCAGTTAATTATGTACATCACAGGTTAAAAGCAGTTACTAGACATAGTTTGTGTGTATATACACACTATCTGTCTGTCTGTCTGTCTGTCTGTCTGTCTATATATATATATATATATATATATATATATATATATATAAAAGTCACTGGTTGTGTGTTGAGGGGGAATTACAGTGAGTTAAGAAGTCTGATTGCAAGTTATCAAATTAAACTTTATTTTTTGGACCCAGGGCCTCAATTCCCTCTTTGTGTGGGGACAGCGCATCTGACGAGCAGCAACAGCCCATCAAGCGACGGAGGATGCTGGGACCAGGAGAACAACAGAGGTTGGCTATAGAGGTAAGTTGTGATGTAATTGTCAGTGTTTCCCCCTAGAACTTTTTTCAGGCCTGGTAGTATGTAGCCAAAACCCTGAACAATCAGCACCTTGGTAATCATATAATTGAGTTGGACATAGGCATGTGTCAGTCAGGATCACTTGCATCAAAATAGCTTAATTGCAAATTAAAGCTGATGATGTATCTTTTACAGGTATGTGATACCATCCTGAGTCATGCCAAAGAGAGGTTCTCCTTCACCCAGCACCTCATCAGCGCAACACTATTGCACGGAGAGTTGTTCCCACAACACAGTGTGAAGTTCCCCGATACAGCGCTTGAAACAACCGTGGAGGCGTACCCCATGTTGAACAAGGCCAAGCTCAAAACCGAACTGTCCCTCATCTATGAGAACAGTGAGTTCAAGGCTTGTAGTGGTGCAGTGCCCCTGTACCAGTTCTTCATGGAGAACAACCTTCAGAGCACTTTCACAGAGACTGCCAGCCTCCTCAAGATCCTCATCACCACACCCATGACAACTGCTGAGTCAGAAAGGTGCTTCTCTACACTGAAAAGGATCAAGACCTTCCTGAGAAACAGCATGACACAGGATCGCCTGAACGCTCTGGCCATGCTCTCCATGGAGAAGAAACTTGTCAGGGACATTCCTGACTTTAATCAAAGGGTCATTGAGAGGTTTGCCACTCAGAAGGACAGACGGGCAAAATTCCTGTACAAATAAGATGACAGACACACACACACAGAGCAGCTCTGGCCGCATGTTTCTTTGTATATAGTTGACCTTAGCATAAAAAATCCAGTTATATATGGTACTCTAGAAAGTCTTAATAGTGTCTTTGCTAATATTACTGTATATATGTTGTTTTGTATCAATTAATTGTTGCAGTTCTGGAGCACATTAACAATTAGTCACATTTAGTATGATCATAAAATACTGTATGCTATTCTTCCAGTCAAAGGTTTGAGTTCATCCACTTGATATCCATTTCTATATTATACATCCTTTTATACAGTGTAAGATTTCCTATAAACTTTATAATAATTTCATGTTATTGTCCACTTTCCACTCTGTTCTGACAGCATGCCTGTTGCGTTGCCTGTTTACTACCAATGGTGAAAAGTTCACTTTAAATGCAAATGAAAGGCTTGGGTTTGTGTAATATGTTTTTGTGTAAGAATGCCTCAACTTTTTAATATTGGCATTAAATAATTACTGAATGTTTCACTGAGCACTGCTGTCCTGCAGTTTGTGTTAAAATATATCGCGATGGTTACAGGAAAAAAAAAGTATGGCACAGCCCCACCGAGAATATTTTTCACCAGCCGCCACTGGTAGATGTATTTAAAGTAGATATGCATGCTTATTAGTGAACGCTGTATTGTCATTATGCAATACCACATTCGTTCACTAGGTGGCATTTTGACAGGACTCAAAGCATTGCCTTAAATGTCTTTCAACCACAGGCTTTCCATATCATAAAGAAAGTCCTAACCCTCTTCCACAATGTGACTACTATGACTATGAGTCATGAGTTGGTTGTTAAATCTGTCATCAACCTATCAAATGCATGGTTTCTGCTGTTCTTTAATTCTCTGTACTGCCAAAGATACTGGGATGAATTAGGGTGTATGTCCTCCCACCAATATTCCGCCATGCCAACAGCATGATGTCACCGCGGCACAGTTAAAGACCTTTACGACCAGGGCTTTTGGGCTTGGCTCACGGATATCTGGACGCGTCCCAAATGACACCCTATTCCCTATTTAGAGCACTACTTTTGATCAGGGCACATAGGGATATATAGTATAGGAAATAGGGTGCCATTTGGGACACAGATTATACCTCAGTATTTAGGAGAAGATAATCCTCTTTAAAAGTCTTGCATTTCTCAGTTCTGTTATGGTCATGGACAGTACATCAGCAAGGTTAGTCAGAACACTGACCCATTAATGATGTAGTGACTATTACGTTAGTCACAGACCGTGTGTCCCAATGGCACCCTATTTCCCTAAATAGTGTACTACTTTTGACCAAAGCCCTATGGGCCTTGGTCAAAAGTAGTGCACTATATAGGGGATAGGGTGCCATGTGGGATGTAGACTGAATGGTTCCAAGCATCATCTCACTAGAGAAATGCATGACTTTTAAAGAGGATTACCCCTGGTGTGCCAATGTGGTGCCAGGCCAGGGTGGTGTCCAGTGCCCACTCCCTGGAATCCAGTGAAGGTTCAGGCAGACCGACACAAAAGCATTGTAGCAGAGGACAAAGGAAAACTGTCCCAGAAGGCTGATTTGAATCTTCATTTAGACTGGAATGGAATGTTCCTCAGGCTCCATCACAGACTCCATATTTGTGCCCATTGTTTGGGATTTCTATCACAAAATAAGTTACTTGCTTTTAAAGCCTTTGCCATAGTGGCTTACAGTTTCCATAATGCCAAGTCCATGCTCTCCATTTGTACCTCATAAGACTACACAGAGAACAACAAATAACTGGCCTTTTAAACCAAGTCCCTTCTACAGTTTAAGACATGCTCTGGAACTTTGGCGACTAATACATTTTTTTTTAAACCTCACGCTTTGGGCTGGATGTGTCAGTGTGTAGTTCATACATTCATAATCTATCAGCAGAATTAGTGTCTTATCTCAATTAGCCACCCAGGCAAAGCTAAAGTTCTAACGTTCTGACAGGCAGGATGGAAAGGCTGTCTGGAATAAGTCCATCCCTGTTTAATGCTGTTCTCCCACCACACATTTTACAGTCACATTTCATTTGGAATGAACTATAGAATTATTCTATTTTATTTTTCCCTTCGTTGATGCTACTTTCCACAGTTAGGCCTACCAGTCCTTTTGAATTGGGGTATTATTGTTGAAGTGTAGGGGGACTTACGCGATAAGGATTTGGGTTGTTCTCTAACGAATAGGTTTAATTTGATCCTCTCTAGATTTTACCCCACTCATAACCTCTCATTAAAGAATGATGGTGTATTTCAAATAACATACTTATTTCCCTTCTCTAGCCAAACCAGTGTCTAGTCCAAATACATGTCCTCCCCTCCCTGTCTCCTCCCATGTCCTCCCCTCCCTGTCTCCTCCCATGTCCTCCCCTCCCTGTCTCCTCCCATGTCCTCCCCTCCCTGTCTCCTCCCATGTCCTCCCCTCCCTGTCTCCTCCCATGTCCTCCCTCCCTGTCTCCTCCCATGTCCTCCCCTCCCTGTCTCCTCCCATGTCCTCCCCTCCTGTCTCCTCCCATGTCCTCCCCTCCCTGTCTCCTCCCATGTCCTCCCCTTCCTGTCTCCTCCCATGTCCTCCCCTCCCTGTCTCCTCCCATGTCCTCCCCTCCCTGTCTCCTCCCATGTCCTCCCCTCCCTGTCTCCTCCCATGTCCTCCCCTCCCTGTCTCCTCCCATGTCCTCCCCTCCCTGTCTCCTCCCATGTCCTCCCCTCCCTGTATCCTCCCATGTCTGCTGCCATGGAAGCCTGACATGAGCAGCTTGTGGTTAGAGCAGGTCACATTTCAGCCCATGATTCAGTCATGTGTCATCGGTACAAAAGTTACTGAGTTCTACTGTGGCAATATGATCTGGCAGCTGTTGTTTTATGCTCCATCAAAAACATTCTGATCTGAACAATGGATTGTGTAAATCAGCTTGAAAAATACACACACCTACTACATGATCAGGGACAGTTCTATTTTGATTCCAGACAGTTCAGGAAATTCCTAAAACTGAAGAATCCTCATGGAAATTCTGGGACTGAAAGTGTCCTGGAACGACTGGATTCTAGGTACTCATGACAAACGTAACATAAATGTTAGCCAAATTAAGTAGCTGGCCAGCATGCACTTGAGATTTGATTCCTGGTTCTGAGGTTACTTCTAGTAGCCTACAGCATATTGTGCTGTTGTACTGTATCCTGTTACAGACCCAGTGCATCATGTTGGGCCTGTATCTCAGTGATGTTAGGCCTGTATCTCAGTGATGTTAGGCCTGTATCTCAGTGATGTTAGGCCTGTATCTCAGTGATGTTAGGCCTGTATCTCAGTGATGTTAGGCCTGTATCTCAGTGATGTTAGGCCTGTATCTCAGTGATGTTAGGCCTGTATCTCAGTGATGTTAGGCCTGTATCTCAGTGATGTTAGGCCTGTATCTCAGTGATGTTAGGCCTGTATCTCAGTGATGTTAGGCCTATATCTCAGTGATGTTAGGCCTGTATCTCAGTGATGTTAGGCCTGTATCTCAGTGATGTTAGGCCTGTGTCTGTGATGTGATGGCCTGTGAGTGGTGACATCATGTGAGGCCTATATCTCTGATGTGATGGCCTGTGAGTGGTGACATCATGTGAGGCCTGTATCTCAGTGATGTGATGGCCTGTGGGTGGTGACATCATCTGAGGCCTGTATCTCAGTGATGTGATGGCCTGTGGGTGGTGACATCATGTGAGGCCTGTATCTCAGTGATGTGATGGCCTGTGAGTGGTGACATCATGTGAGGCCTTCTCCCCCAATTGCTCAGTTTGGCCGGGCAGCCAGCTGTAGGAAGAGTCTCGGTGGTTTCAATCTTCTTCCATCTAAGAATGATGGAGGCCACTGTGTTCTTGGGGACCGTCAATGCTGCAGAAATGTTTTGGTACCCTTCCCCAGATCTATGCCTCGACACAATCCTGTCTCGGAGCTCTACGGACAATTCCTTCGACCTCATGGCTTGGTTTTTGCTCTGACACATACTGTCAACTGTGGACCTTATATAGACAGTTGTGTGCCTTTCCAAATCATGTGCAATCAATAGATTTTACCACAAGTGGACTCCAATCAAGTTGTAGAAACATCTCAAGGATGATCAATGGAAACACGATGCACCTGAGCTCAATTTCGAGTCTCATAGCAAAGGGTCTGAATACTTATGTAAATAAGGTATTTCTGTTTTAAATTGTTTATACATTTGCAAAAATTGCTAAAAACCAGTTTTCAGTTTGTCATTATGGGGTATTTTGTGAAGATTGATGAGGGAGAAAAATTATTTCATCCATTTTAGAATAAGGCTGTAACGTAACAAAATGTGGAAAAAGGGAAGGAGTCTGAATGCTTTACGAATGCACTGTATGTGAAGATTAGTGCACCACTTCATCACTTTCTCTCTCGCTCTGCTGTGTGTGCATCTTGCTAGCTGTCACTCATATGGCAAGGGGCTGAAGCTCATTGGTTGAACTTAAATTGCTAGGGGGCTGGCCCACGTGGGGGAAAATGTAGGGGAAATGGCGCAGCACAGCTTCCAGAAAAACTGCAGCTTTCATTCTAGGGGTTCGTGGCTAATTGAGGTAAGACACTAATTATGCTGATAGATTATGAATGTATGAACTACACACTGACACATCCAGCCCAAAGCATGAGGTTTAAAAAAAATACTTATTAGTCGCCAAAGTTCCAGAGCATGTCTTAAACTGTAGAAGGGACTTGGTTTAAAAGGCCAGTTATTTGTTGTTCTCTGTGTAGTCTTATGAGGTACAAATGGAGAGCATGGACTTGGCATTATGGAAACTGTAAGCCACTATGGCAAATGTGACGACCCTCCCACTCTGTCTGCCGTATTCTCTCTTTGTTCTTGTTTCCTTGTTAGGATGCCGGTGGGCGGAGTTGGGAGGGTCGTCAGCTACATGGGAAACACCTGGGCCGGGTGTGTCCCAGGATAAATGGACCTCTTCCACATTCATTAGGGGAGACTTCTCCAGGCAGTTACTTTGATCTTGGTTGTGATATTTTTGAGGCCTTTTTGGGTTGTTTGCTTTGGCACTTTTCAACACTTTTCCATATTACATTTATGCATGCAAACACTCACGCTACACTACTGATTACTGATTACACACACCATTGTTATTTGATTTAGTTTACTTTAATTAATAAATATATACTTTGAGTACTCCTTGTCTCCACGTGTCTCCCTTTGTTACGAACTTGAGCCGGTTCGTGACAAGTGGGGGCTCGTCCGGGGATTTTGAACTGGTTGTGTTTGGGAGAACGTGGAGTTAATGTCCAATTCTGTAGGGTTTTTCTTTGTAAATTTTGTTAGTTTGTTTGAGTTTGATAGGCCAGTATTGGTTGCCTTTGGGTTTTGTACTGCGTTGAGAGAGTACATTGGTTAGTTTCCAGTCCCTGCCCAGCCTGGAAACTCTTGCTCTACTCGCTGTTGGGACATCGGTCTGAGGTGAGTACAATCGGCTGTGTACCTCAGTGGGAGATTGGGTAGGGTAGTGACATTTGCTACCCGGAGCTATAGCTTTTTCCCCTGATAGGCTTAGTGACGTGTTTTGTTTTGGGATACGTGGGCATGGTTAAATGTTTGTTATTTTTGTGTGGTGTCAGTGGACTGAGCAGTTGTCTCGGGGGCACATGGCTTGGGGAAATCTACCAGCGTGCTGGGGGGTTTAATTCCTTGCCAGCGGGCTACAGTGCGTAATTACCCACCGCAAATCTGCACGAAGACTAGGGTTGAGTTATTGTAGGTTTTGGGGAAGCTCCATATCCCAGCTCTTTTCTGTGGTGCTCGGTGTGATTGTATTTCTCTTGTGTCTGGTGTGCTCAGCAGAGGGGTTGAGCAAGATTATTATGATCTATATATATTTAATTTTTTTTCCTGATTATGGCGTCTAATGTAGACGAGTTCATTCGCTTTCCATCAGAAGAACTGTTAGAATTATGTACTAAAGAACAGCTGTTGAAGGTTGCTGAACACTACAAGGTTGAAATTAGTGATAAACGTCTAAAAAATTCTATTAGGTTAATATTGAAGGCCAATTTGATGGAGAGTGGTATTCTGGATGTTACCACTGGGGCAGCCTCTGCTGAGGACACGTTGTCTCCCCGATATGTTACAATGACCGTTCCATCGGTTAGTCATAGTAGTCTTCTTTTTGAACAGCAGAAAGAACTGCTTCTGTTACAGCTAGAGCATGAACAAAATGGACAAAGAGCTAAAATGGAGCATGAACGAAATGGACAAAGAGCTAAAATGGAGCATGATCGTGTAAAATATGAAAGGGAATTGGAATATAAACAGGATATGGAGCGCATAAAATCAAGCTGCAACAAGAGCGACTAGAGTTGGTTAGGGAAGGAAAGCTCTCAGGGGAGAGTTTGCTCTGGGAAGGGGATCCAGAGTTACCTGGGGGTCGTTCCTCTTTTGGTCGTAATCCAGACACATTTGATATTGTTGGGAATTTACGGTTGTTGCCCCAGTTTAATGAAAAGGACCCGGAGACATTCTTTTTCGTTGTTTGAGCGTAGTTGCTGACGCTAGGAGTTGGCCTGATTCTGATCGCACTTTGATGTTGCAGTGTGTGCTGACTGGTAAAGCGCAAGAAGCATATTCAGCTCTTAGTGTAGCAGACAGTGTTAGTTATGAGAAGGTTAAAACGGCTGTGTTACAGAGTTATGAATTGGTCCCTGAGGCTTACCGCAACGATTTAGAACTTTAAAAGGGATGATCAGCAGACTCATGTTGAGTTTGCGCGAATATTATCTTCACAGTTCAATCGCTGGTGTTCCGCCTCTGCAGTTATGACTTTCCAAGGGCTGTGTGATCTGATTATGTTAGAACAATTTAAGGACACAATCCCTGATCGTATAGCCGCGTACGTTAACGAACGAAAAATAAAGACTGTCGCTGAAGCTGCGGTTTTGGCAGATGAATATGTGTTGACTCACACAATTTTTTTGCAGAACCCCGTATTCGGAGTGAGTGGGGGTGTTTGCAGAGATTTGGGCCTCGCCGCCGAGATACTTCGGTTCCCGGGCAGAGTTTCATTCAACTGGGGTTGAGCCTGATACCCGTGGTAAAACTGACTTTGGTCAAGAGTGTCACTACTGTCGAGAATTAGGTCATTGGAAAAATGAATGTCCGATTCTTAGGTCTAGGGGTAAATTCAGTACAGGTGCTTATGGTAAATCGAGGCCTATAGCGTTAGCAGCGCCTGTTCCACATCAGTTCACTCCTGACGCATTGTCTCATGCCCAGAGCCATGTGAAGGGCTATATTGATCCCCAGTATTTACCTTTTTACGGAGGGTTTTGTGTCTATGGTAGGAAGTAAGAACCTAGTGCCAGTAAAGATCCTAAGAGATACAGGTGCCTCTGAATCATTTGTGTTGGAATCTGTGTTACCCCTTCTCTGCGGAGACTGATTCGGGGAATAGTGTTCTAATTAGGGGAATAGGTTTGAACACTCTGTCAGTTCCATTGCATAAACTGATGTTGGATTGTGGACTGGTGAAAGGTGAGGTTGTTGTGGGGGTCGTCCTTCATTGCCTATTGAGGGTGTTGACGTGATCCTTGGAAATAACTTGGCTGGGGAGCGCGTGTGGCCTATCGTGTTTCCATCTTTAGCGGTTTCTACTAAGCCTTCAATTGTAGGGATTCCTGATGAGAGTGCGCAGAATTTCCCAGAGGTGTTTTCTGCGTGTGCAGTGACGCGTTCTATGATCCCTGATGACTTGGTCACGGAACTGGCTAACGAGAATACCATAAAGAAGTCTGTTACTGTTTTCCCTGTTATCCCGTTATCCGTATCCCGCCCGATTTAATCGAGGCGCAACGGGCTGACCCTACATTAGAAGAGTTGCGGGACCAAATTGTGCCTGTAGAACAGTTGGGAGATGTCGCACAGGGCTATTTTCTCCAAGAGGAGGTCCTGATGAGGAAGTGGATGTCTCATGGTAGTTGTTTTCTGGGGAGGCGATTAGTCAGGTGGTGGTACCAGTTAGGCTTCGTGAGTTGGTGCTGACAACTTCTCACAACGACGTTGCTGGGCATATGGGTGTGAGAAAACCTACAATCGCATATTACGTCATTTTTTTTTGGCCAAGATTAAAGAGGGATGTTTCTGATTTCATCAAAACTTGTCACACCTGTCAATTAACTGGTAAACCTAATCAAGCTATTAAGCCGGTACCACTGTTCCCTATTCCTGTACTCAGTAAACCTTTTGAGTATTTGATTATTGACTGTGTTGGTCCTCTGCCTCGTTCTAGAAAGGGTAGTAATTATTTGTTGACTGTGATGTGTCAGACCACTAGGTTTCCTGTTGCCTACCCTCTCCGGTCTATCACGACTAAGGCTGTGTTAAAAGCTTTGACTCAGTTTCTCTCACTGTTTGGAATCCTAAGGTCATTCAAAGTGATCAAGGATCTAATTTCACCTCTAATCTCTTTGGACAGGTTCTCCAACAACTCCATATTAAACACAACTTGTCTAGCGCTATCATGCCCAAAGTCAAGGAGCACTGGAACGTTTCCATCAAACACTTAAGTCTTTGTTGAGAGCTTATTGTACTGAGATGGATAAGGATTGGGAGGAGGGGGTTGCCTTGGTTACTGTTAGCTGCTAGGGAGGTTTCACAGGAGAGCACGGGTTTTAGCCCAAATGACCTAGTGTTTGGACATCGGGTGCGTGGGCTTTATCTGTTCTCCCAGGATGACTGGAAGTCTCCCGAGACTCCTCAGTCCCTGTTATCATATGTGGGTGATTTTCGCGACGCTTGTATGCCGCTGGTGAAATGGCTAAAGAGGAGCTATCATCTTCACAGGACAGGATGAAGAGCATATATGATCGCCGAGCTGAGCCTCATCACTTTAGTCCAGGTGATCAGGTTCTGGCTCTGCTGCCAATTGTTGGTTCTCCTTTTCAAGCCAAGTTTCAAGGTTCATATACAGTGGTGCGCCAGTACACTGAGCAAAATTATCTAGTTGCCACTCCAGAACGGAGGAAAGCACACCAACTGTGCCATGTAAATTTGTTAAAACCATATTATGCACGTTCCTCTGAGACTGAACAGGGGAGTCACAGAGGACGGAAGGCTGTTCTTTTGGCTGATATTGTTTATTCCCTGAGTTCTGGTCATGCTAGGTCTGTGCAGGAGCAGGAAGATGTTTCTGGTCCTGACGATTGCATACTGCAGGGTAGATTGAAAAATTCAGAGACACTGGAGATTGTAGATAGCCTTCTTACGCATCTACCTGTTGATGAGCGGAAAGAGAGGGTTGGTTTGATTCGAGATTTCCAGGGTTGTTTTCGGATACACCTACACGTACAAACTTAATAGAACATGATATTGACATTGGAGATGCTGACCCCATTCCGTCAACGGTTCTATAGAGTTTCTTCAGAGAAACTGCGTTGTCTGGATGCTGAGGTCAGGTACATGCTGGAGAGTAAAATAGCAGATCCTTCTTTCTCCAGTTGGGCTTCTCCCTGTATCTTGGGCAGTAAATCGGATGGAACAAATAGATTTTGTACGGACTACCGTAAGGTAAACGATGTCACTGGGCCGGATTCATTTCCTCTTCCTCGGATGGAGGACTGCGTTGGTCAAGTCGGGCGCAGCTACGTTTGTGAGCAAATTTGACCTGTTAAAGGGGGTATTGGCAGGTGCCACTGATGAGTAGGGCACGTGAAATCTCTGCCTTTATTACACCTTTTGGTCTGTACCCGTGATTCGGTTATGAGTTTCGGACTGCGTAATGCGCCTGCCACTTTTCAGCGATTTATGAACAGGGTTGTCTCTGGTCTGGCCGGTTGCGCTGTTTATCTGGACGATGTGGTGATATATGCAGATGCTTGGGAGGAGCATCTGTCCCGTATTCAGGCCTTGTTCGGACGTCTGGCTGCGGGTCGCCTCACGATGAATTTGGCTGAATGTGAGTTTGCTCAGGCGACTGTTGTATACCTTGGAAAGGTGGTTGGGCAGGGTGACGTGCGCCCTGTTCATGAATATTGATGTGACCGACCATTGTTTGATTTTGTCATGTTCTATCCTTCCTGTTTGTCCCCCTCCTAGTCTTGTGTTCTTCTTTCCTCTTAAAGGTTGCTTCCTGTGTAAAGGTTGCTGAGGTCTGGAGAGGAGGATGATGGGTGGGGCAAGTGGAGGTGTGAACATGTACAATTTGTCGGTTTGGGACGCAGGGCTGGTACGTTGGTCCGGGGTCCTTGTTGGTCCCCGGTCTTATGGGGGGGGTGTGACGGCCCTCCCACTCTGTCTGCCGTATTCTCTCTTTGTTCTTGTTTCCTTGTTAGGATGCCGGTGGGCGGAGTTGGGAGGGTCGTCAGCTACATGGGAAACACCTGGGCCGGGTGTGTCCCAGGATAAATGGACCTCTTCCACATTCATTAGGGAGACTCTCTCCAGGCAGTTACTTTGATCTTGGTTGTGATATTTTTGAGGCCTTTTTGGGTTGTTTGCTTTGGCACTTTTCAACACTTTTCCATATTACATTTATGCATGCAAACACTCACGTACACTACTGATTACTGATTACACACACCATTGTTATTTGATTTAGTTTACTTTAATTAATAAATATATACTTTGAGTACTCCTTGTCTCCACGTGTCTCCCTTTTGTTACGAACTTGAGCCGGTTCGTGACACAAAGGCTTTAAAAGCAAGCAACTTATTTTGTGATAGAAATCCCAAACAATGGACACAAATATGGAGTCTGTGATGGAGCCTGAGGAACATTCCATTCCAGTCTAAATAAAGATTCAAATCAGCCTTCTGGGACAGTTTTCCTTTGTCCTCTGCTACAATGCTTTTGTGTCGGTCTGCCTGAACCTTCACTGGATTCCAGGGAGTGGGCACTGGACACCACCCTGGCCTGGCACCACATTGGCACACCAGGGGTTAAGCAAGGAACGTATTTGATGTGTAACGTACACAGAAGTCCAAAGGCTGTTCTCATTGGAAAAAAACACACCTCAAAGAAGCCTTATAAAGTGTTTATTTTGGCCCATTTTAAGAAAGACTTTATAGTCACCTTTCCAGACACAGTATTCTGATCAAATTGTGTTATTTTTACAGCACATACTGGATTGGTTTAGAGTTGTAGCATACCTCAATGGTTACAATACAGCAAACAGGAAATGCTATTTTGGGTTGTTATAAAAGAGTACAAACAAACGCAAATAGAATTGACAAGCTGAGTCCTCATAACATTTGAATACGGTTTGATACTTTTTTGATGTAGCTGCAATAGAATGCAGGTGTGAAGACGCTGTTCAGTTCAGACTGCATGAGCGCCATTAGCGCCATATTGCGGCAGAGCTCAGGTCAGCTGCATCAATGTGTAAGATCCTTTAGGATAGGAATAGTTGGTGTATTCTTAGAAGTGCAAAAAAATATATTTCAAAATGACAAAAAGGAAAAGCTTTAGCTAACACATCAAAAAAAAATTTTTTATTATTTTTTTTATTATTTTATTTATTTATTTTATTTATTTTTTCGGAATGGATCAGCTTAATATTGCAGATAGATTGTATCTTCTATCAATGTAATTGTCTGCATCACTTCCAATCCCCCATGTTTTTTTTAATTTTCCCCTTTATTACTTTTCAACCCCACCATCCTTTCCCTACTTGGAGTAAATTAGTGAACAACAACGCCCAGGCCTCTACTTCCGGTCTATACTTACTATCTACACCTTATGGACACAGTTAATTTTACAATAATTCTATATATATATATATATATATATATATATATATATTTATTTATTTTTTTGCTCCTGACAAGCTGAGCCCTCATAACATTTGAATACGGTTTGATACTTTTTTGATGTAGCTGCAATAGAATGCAGGTGTGAAGACGCTGTTCAGTTCAGACTGCATGAGCGCCATTAGCGCCATATTGCGGCAGAGCTCAGGTCAGCTGCATCAATGTGTCAGATCCTTTAGGATAGGAATAGTTCGTGTATTCTTAGAAGTGCAAAAAAATATATTTCAAAATGACAAAAAGGAAAAGCTTTAGCTAACACATAATTTTTTATTTTTTTATTTTTTAAACATTTTTTTATATATTTTTTTATTATTATTATTATTATTATTTTATTTTTTTGGAATGGATCAGCTTAATATTGCAGATAGATTGTATCTTCTATCAATGTAATTGTCTGCATCACTTCCAATCCCCCATGTTTTATTTTATTTTTTATATATATATTCCCCTTTATTACTTTTCAACCCCACCATCCTTTCCCTACTTGGAGTAAATTAGTGAACAACAACGCCCAGGCCTCTACTTCCGGTCTATACTTACTATCTACACCTTATGGACACAGTTAATTTTACAATAATTCTATATATATATATTTATTTATTTTTTTGCTCCTGAACTTCTTCTACTCTCAACCTCTCCGATCATTTTCATGATGTCCATCCGGTTTGCTTCTAAATGCCATATCTTTCTAACTGTGCTCTTTCCCAAAAGCTCCCAACATACAACCTATATACTTATTATGGACACAGTATGCTTACATTATTAGCTATCTTTGTTATTATTTGTTATTAGTCCCATCCTTCAACTCTATTCAATACCTCCCATCTATCTTTAAACACCATCCATATAGGATTTCTATTTGCCATATATATTTCAACCGTACTGTGGTGTTTTACAAAAGTTCTGAACCTTTCTATTCTCATTGCTTCTACAGATTGTGAATTAAAAATAAACATTTTTGCTAAAAGTATTATTATATTATTGATTGATTGACTATGACTTTTCAGATCACCCAGTAATGCTATCTGCAAGGTTAGTTCCAGGTAAATATTGCAATCCTTTAGCCATTCCTGGACCTGTGTCCAAAAACAAGCTACAAATGGACAGAACCAAAACAAATGATCTAATGATTCTGTCTCTTCACAGCAAAATCTGCAGAGCTGGGAAGATTGTATCCCCCATATAAATAACATTCTATTGGTAGCAATAATTTTATATAATAATTTAAATTGAAAGATTCTAATTTTTGAATCCGTGTCGTTTTGCGTGTCAGTTCATAAACACTATGCCATGGGATCGGTACGTCAAAGATCTCTTCCCAACTATTTTGCAATCTATATGGGACGGCTGTCAATCCTTTGGTCCTTAAGTGAAACTGATATACTTTTTTATTTATCACAGTTTTCCTTAACCAATTATGTTCTTTAATGCAAGGCCGACAGACAAGTTCCTTACTTTCTCCCCCTTCAACTTTCCTCTTCCACTTTTGCGGTAAGGCTGCAATTATTTGGTTGTAATTTTGGGTAGAGCAGACATTTCCATAGCTAACACATCATACTTGTGTTGTGTTCACTTTATAAATATATTTCGATGTGCTTTATATTTGAAAATCTGGTTTAACAACATAGACGTACATGCAACGCTGAAACAAAAAATGTGTACTATGTATTTTAAGATATATATATTTAGGGTGATGTAGTATTACATATAGGCTGAGGTTTAGAGGCTCTCTGTACTGGTGGTAATGGATATGGACACCGCTGATATGGACACCGCTGATATGGACACCGCTGATATGGACACCGCTGTGTGTTACAAACGGGACAGCTATAACTGTACATTTGTGATTGGTCAGGCGCAGTTGAAGGACGGAGACAGTGATTCTCATTGGTCTTCTTGGTCGTTGTTGCAGTCTCCACACAGGATCTGGTCCCGGTCGGGGAAGAAGCCGGACCCAACCAGAGAGACGGAGCAGTGGGAACACTTGAAGCAGGGCTGGTGCCACTGCCGATCCTGGAAAGAAATGTACTTCCCCTCGCCAAACCCTGGAGGGAATAAAACACTCTTGTTAGCATCTATAGTAGCATACGTGGGCATCCCAAATGGCACCCTATATCCAGAATAGTGCACTACTTTTGACCAGAGCCCATGTCTACATAGAGAACTTTGACTCTCACCTGGATTGACAGGTGGGCAGTAAGAGAGACATTACTCAACTCAAAATTACATTCTTAACATTAAAGTTCTGTGGGTAATTCTATGGTTGGCTGCAATACCAGTTCTCTGTGTTCAATTGAAACACTGGCATTCTAAAACAGCCACAGGCTCTACCAGTATATTTCTAGTATGTCTGTGCTCTGGCATGCAGGGTGTCTTTGCCTGGGCTGGTACTTAGTCCCACAATGTAAGTGCAGTATTGAGAGACTAGGGTGCCATTTGGGTGTGTCCAATCAAGCCATATTATTTAGTCAAATGGAGAATCCATGACCTGTGATGGGCGAGTTGCAGGTGGCACACTTATGTGCGTAGAGGTTGCTGAAGCACTTGACGCAGTAGGGTGTGTCTCCCTGGGAGGTGAAGGGTTGGCCGGCTAGTGGGCTCTTGCAGCCCGTGCACACCAAACACTCCTTGTGCCACGTCTCGTCCTTGTAGCTCACACCCCCTGTCGCCAGCGCCTACGGAGGAAACATACCCATCAACCTCACTGACTACATGGCAAGTGGTTTCACAAGAAACCTACCTACTACTGTGAGAACATCAATAACAGTGACAGGGAGAGGATAATGTTGATTCGAGGAGACCCTGGCTCACCTTTTTGCAGTGGCTGCATCGCGGGGCGAACCTGCCCTCGTAGCAGGGTACACAGTAGTAGTCGTCTTTGTCGGGGATGAAGGACTGGGCACCGATGGGCTTCTCACAGCCATGGCACACAAAGCAGTCCTCGTGCCAGGCAGAGCCCCCGTACTCCAACTTCTTTGAGCCTGCAGAGAGAGAGAGAGAGAGAGAGAGAGAGAGAGAGAGAGAGAGAGAGAGAGAGAGAGAGAGAGTGAGAGACGGAGAGGGAGACATAGAGAGAGAGAGAGAGAGAGAGAGAGAGACAGAGAGAGAGAGAGAGAGAGAGAGAGTACACATCATACTTGTGTTGTGTTGGCCTGAGGCCAAACCACACAACCAACAACATTAGACACTTTATGGAACACAAAGCCTTCACTATTTCATCCTGGAATATCCAAGGCCTGAGGTCATCTGCCTTTGGCCTAAAGAGCAGGAATCTGAACTTCACCAAAGAAATCGGAAATACAGACATTGTCATCCTACAAGAAACATGGTATAGAGGAGACGGACCCACTGGTTGCCATCTAGGTTACAGAGAGCTGGTAGTCCCATCCACCAAACTACCAGGTATGAAACAGGGAAGGGACTCAGGGGGTATGCTAATTTGGTATAGAGCAGACCTAACTCACTCTATTAAATTAATCAAAACAGGAACATTTTACATTTGGTTAGAAATTCAAAAGGAAATGATCTCAACAGAGAAAAATGTCCTCCTGTGTGCTACCTATATCCCCCCATTAGAATCCCCATACTTTAATGAAGACAGCTTCTCCATCCTGGAGGGGGAAATCAATCATTTCCAGACCCAGGAACATGTACTAGTCTGTGGCGACCTAAATGCCAGAACTGGACAAGAACCTGACATCCTCAGCACACAGGGGGACAAACACCTACCTGGAGGTGACAGCATTCCCTCCCCCATATGCCCCCCTAGGCACAACTACAACAACATAACCAACTGAATAATATTAAGAAATGCTATAGATGGAAAGAAAGTAGTGTTGAAACCTACCAAAAAACAATTAGGCAACAACAAATTCAATCCCTTCAAGACAACTTCCTGGACAAAACGGTGTAAACTTGGCAGTAGAAAACCTAAACAGTATATTTGACCTCTCAGCTTCCCTATCAAATCTAAAAATCTCTAACAGAAAACCAAAGAAAAGTAACAACAGTGATAAATGGTTTGATGAAGAATGCAAAAACCTAAGAAAGAAATTGAGAAACCTATCCAACCAAAAACATAGAGACCCAGAAAATCTGAGCCTACGCCTTCACTATGGTGAATCACTAAAACAATACAGAAATACACTACGGAAAAAGAAGATACAGCATGTCAGAAATAATCTCAATGTAATTGAAGAATCCATAGACTCTAACCACTTCTGGGAAAATTGGAAAACACTAAACAAACAACAACACGAAGAGCTATCTATCCAAAACGGAGATGTATGGGTAAACCACTTCTCCAATCTTTTTGGCCCTATAACAAAGAACAAACAGCAAAAAAATATACATGATCAAATGCAAATCTTAGAATCAACTATTAAAGACTACCAGAACCCACTGGATTCTCCAATTACATTGAATGAACTACAGGACAAAATACAAACCCTCCAACCCAAAAAGGCCTGTGGTGTTGATGGTATCCTCAATGAAATGATAAAATATAAAGACCACAAATTTCAATTAGCTATACTTAAACTCTTTAACATCATCCTTAGCTCTGGCATCTTCCCCAATATTTGGAACCAAGGACTGATCACCCCAAGCCACAAAAGTGGAGACAAATTTGACACCAATAACTACCGTGGGATATGCGTCAACAGCAACCTTGGGAAAATCCTCTGCATTATCATTAACAGCAGACTAGTTCATTTCCTCAGTGAAAACAATGTACTGAGCAAATGTCAAATTGGCTTTTTACCAAATTACCGTACGACAGACCACGTATTCACCCTGCACACCCTAATTGACAAACAAACAAAACAAAACAAAGGCAAAGTCTTCTCATGCTTTGTTGATTTCAAAAAAGCTTTTGACTCAATTTGGCATGAGGGTCTGCTATACAAATTGATGGAAAGTGGGGTTGGGGGAAAAACATACAACATTATAAAATCCCTGTACATAAACAACAAGTGTGCAGTTAAATTTGGCAAAAAACACACACATTTCTTTCCACAGGGCCGTGGGGTGAGACAGGGATGCAGTTTAAGCCCCACCCTCTTCAACATATATATCAACGATTTGGCGAGGGCACTAGAACAGTCTGCAGCACCCGGCCTCACCCTACTAGAATCTGAAGTCAAATGTCTACTGTTTGCTGATGATCTGGTGCTTCTGTCACCATCCAAGGAGGGCCTACAGCAGCACCTAGATCTTCTGCACAGATTCTGTCAGACCTGGGCCCTGACAGTAAATCTCAGTAAGACTAAAATAATGGTGTTCCAAAAAAGGTCCAGTTGCCAGGACCACAAATACAAATTCCATCTAGACACCGTTGCCCTAGAGCACACATAAAACTATACATACCTCGGCCTAAACATCAGCGCCACAGGTAACTTCCACAAAGCTGTGAACGATCTGAGAAACAAGGCAAGAAGGGCCTTCTATGCCATCAAAAGGAACATAAAATTTGACATACCAATTAGGATCTGGCTAAAATTACTTGAATCAGTTATAGAACCCATTGCCCTTTATGGTTGTGAGGTCTGGGGTCCGCTCACCAACCAAGAATTCACAAAATGGGACAAACACCAAATTGAGACTCTGCATGCAGAATTCTGCAAAAACATCCTCTGTGTACAACGTAAAACACCAAATAATGCATGCAGAGCAGAATTAGGCCAATACCCGCTAATTATCAAAATCCAGAAAAGAGCCGTTAAATTCTATAACCACTTAAAAGGAAGCAATTCCCAAACCTTCCATAACAAAGCCATCACCTACAGAGAGATGAACTTGGAGAAGAGTCCCCTAAGTAAGCTGGTCCTGGGGCTCTGCTCACAAACACAAACAGACCCCACAGAGCCCCAGGACAACAACAACAACACAATTAGACCCAACCAAATCATGAGAAAAGAAAAAGAGAATTACTTGACACATTGGAAAGAACAAACAAAAAAACAGAGCAAACTAGAATGCTATTTGGCCCTAAACAGAGAGTACACAGTGGCAGAATACCTGACCACTGTGACTGACCCAAACTTAAGGAAAGCTTTGACTATGTACAGACTCAGTGAGCATAGCCTTGCTATTGAGAAAGGCAGCCGTAGGCAGACCTGGCTCTCAAGAGAAGACAGGCTATGTGCACACTGCCCACAAAATGAGGTGGAAACTGAGCTGCACTTCCTAACCTCCTGCCAAATGTATGATCATATTAGAGACACATATTTCCCTCAGATTACAGCGATCCACAAAGAATTAGAAAACAAACCCAATTTTGATAAACTCCCTTATCTACTGGGTGAAAAACCACAGTGTGCCATCACAGCTGCAAGATTTGTGACCTGTTGCCACAAGAAAAGGGCAACCAGTGAAGAACAAACACCATTGTAAATACAACCCATATTTATGTTTATTTATTTTCCAATTTGTACTTTAACTATTTGCACATTGTTACAACACTGTATATATACATAATATTACATTTGAAATATCTTTAGTCTTTTGGAACTTCTGAGTGTAATGTTTACTGTTAATATTTATTGTTTATTTCACTTTTGTTTACTATCTACTTCACTTGCTTTGGCAATGTTAACATACGTTTCCCATGCCAATAAAGCCCTTAAATTGAAATTGAAATTGAATTGAAATTGAATTGATTTGAATTGAGAGAGAGAGAGAGGTGGAAAGAGAGAAAGACAGAGAGAGAGAGAGAGAGAGAGAGAGAGAGAGAGGTGGAAAGAGAGAGAGACAGAGAGAGGTGGAAAGAGAGAGAGACAGAGAGAGAGAGATGGAAAGAGAGAGAGAGAGAGAGAGAGAGAGGTGGAAAGAGAGAGAGAGAGAGAGAAGTGGAAAGAGAGAGAGACAGAGAGAGAGAGATGGAAAGATAGAGAGAGCGAGAGAGACAGAGATTGAGACTGAGTCACAGACAGGTTTGGTATAATTCACTCAGTCTGCAAGAGTCATCACCTGTGTAGTCATCACAACTACAGGTTTGTGTGCCATGTCAGTCATTTGAGTTCTGGGTTAGAATGTCAAACCTCAGTATTCTCCAAGTTCTGACGCCTACTGCTATAGCTGGTTCTGATGGAGGACCTTATTACTGATGAATGTGTTTGTTTTTTATGACTGTGTTTTTCTTTCTGCTTGTATTTTGGATTTATATTTTGATGTGTGTATTTTATGTAATTTCTGTAATTCTGGGCTCATCTGTAAAATACACCTTGGCCTCAGTATGACTCACTGATCAAATAAAGGTGAAATAAAGGTGAAATAAAAAAAATACCAAACCAGATAATTCAGTAATACCTGAACCTGTTTGTACATAAAGCCATCTATCCCAGTCATCTCTGCTTACATAAAGCCATCTATCCCAGTCATCTCTGCTTACATAAAGCCATCTATCCCAGTCATCTCTGCTTACATAAAGCCATCTAGCCCAGTCATCTCTGCTTACATAAAGCCATCTATCCCAGTCATCTCTGCTTACATAAAGCCATCTAGCCCAGTCATCTCTGCTTACATAAAGCCATCTAGCCCAGTCATCTCTGCTTACATAAAGCCATCTAGCCCAGTCATCTCTGCTTACATAAAGCCATCTAGCCCAGTCATCTCTGCTTACATAAAGCCATCTATCCCAGTCATCTCTGCTTACATAAAGCCATCTAGCCCAGTCATCTCTGCTTACATAAAGCCATCTAGCCCAGTCATCTCTGCTTACATAAAGCCATCTAGCCCAGTCATCTCTGCTTACATAAAGCCATCTAGCCCAGTCATCTCTGCTTACATAAAGCCATCTAGCCCAGTCATCTCTGCTTACATAAAGCCATCTAGCCCAGTCATCTCTGCTTACATAAAGCCATCTATCCCAGTCATCTCTGCTTACATAAAGCCATCTATCCCAGTCATCTCTGCTTACATAAAGCCATCTAGCCCAGTCATCTCTGCTTACATAAAGCCATCTAGCCCAGTCATCTCTGCTTACATAAAGCCATCTATCCCAGTCATCTCTGCTTACATAAAGCCATCTAGCCCAGTCATCTCTGCTTACATAAAGCCATCTAGCCCAGTCATCTCTGCTTACATAAAGCCATCTATCCCAGTCATCTCTCTGCTTACATAAAGCCATCTAGCCCAGTCATCTCTGCTTACATAAAGCCATCTAGCCCAGTCATCTCTGCTTACATAAAGCCATCTAGCCCAGTCATCTCTGCTTACATAAAGCCATCTATCCCAGTCATCTCTGCTTACATAAAGCCATCTATCCCAGTCATCTCTGCTTACATAAAGCCATCTAGCCCAGTCATCTCTGCTTACATAAAGCCATTCAGCCCAGTCATCTCTGCTTACATAAAGCCATCTAGCCCAGTCATCTCTGCTTACATAAAGCCATCTATCCCAGTCATCTCTGCTTACATAAAGCCATCTATCCCAGTCATCTCTGCTTACATAAAGCCATCTAGCCCAGTCATCTCTGCTTACATAAAGCCATCTATCCCAGTCATCTCTGCTTACATAAAGCCATTCAGCCCAGTCATCTCTGCTTACATAAAGCCATCTATCCCAGTCATCTCTGCTTACATAAAGCCATCTAGCCCAGTCATCTCTGCTTACATAAAGCCATCTATTCCAGTCATCTCTGCTTACATAAAGCCATCTAGCCCAGTCATCTCTGCTTACATAAAGCCATCTAGCCCAGTCATCTCTGCTTACATAAAGCCATCTATTCCAGTCATCTCTGCTTACATAAAGCCATCTATCCCAGTCATCTCTGCTTACATAAAGCCATCTAGCCCAGTCATCTCTGCTTACATAAAGCCATCTAGCCCAGTCATCTCTGCTTACATAAAGCCATCTATCCCAGTCATCTCTGCTTACATAAAGCCATCTAGCCCAGTCATCTCTGCTTACATAAAGCCATCTAGCCCAGTCATCTCTGCTTACATAAAGCCATTCAGCCCAGTCATCTCTGCTTACATAAAGCCATTCAGCCCAGTCATCTCTGCTTACATAAAGCCATCTATCCCAGTCATCTCTGCTTACATAAAGCCATCTATCCCAGTCATCTCTGCTTACATAAAGCCATCTAGCCCAGTCATCTCTGCTTACATAAAGCCATTCATTCCAGTCATCTCTGCTTACATAAAGCCATCTATCCCAGTCATCTCTGCTTACATAAAGCCATTCAGCCCAGTCATCTCTGCTTACATAAAGCCATCTAGCCCAGTCATCTCTGCTTACATAAAGCCATCTATCCCAGTCATCTCTGCTTACATAAAGCCATCTATCCCAGTCATCTCTGCTTACATAAAGCCATCTAGCCCAGTCATCTCTGCTTACATAAAG
The DNA here is from genome assembly GCF_020615455.1 of Coregonus clupeaformis. NCBI lineage: Eukaryota > Metazoa > Chordata > Actinopteri > Salmoniformes > Salmonidae > Coregonus > Coregonus clupeaformis. The sequence continues at coordinate 58,316,544 of NC_059208.1, read as the reverse complement.
CCATCTATCCCAGTCATCTCTGCTTACATAAAGCCATCTAGCCCAGCCATCTCTGCTTACATAAAGCCATCTAGCCCAGTCATCTCTGCTTACATAAAGCCATCTATCCCAGTCATCTCTGCTTACATAAAGCCATCTATCCCAGTCATCTCTGCTTACATAAAGCCATCTAGCCCAGTCATCTCTGCTTACATAAAGCCATCTAGCCCAGTCATCTCTGCTTACATAAAGCCATCTATCCCAGTCATCTCTGCTTACATAAAGCCATCTATCCCAGTCATCTCTGCTTACATAAAGCCATTCAGCCCAGTCATCTCTGCTTACATAAAGCCATCTAGCCCAGTCATCTCTGCTTACATAAAGCCATTCAGCCCAGTCATCTCTGCTTACATAAAGCCATCTAGCCCAGTCATCTCTGCTTACATAAAGCCATCTAGCCCAGTCATCTCTGCTTACATAAAGCCATCTATCCCAGTCATCTCTGCTTACATAAAGCCATCTAGCCCAGTCATCTCTGCTTACATAAAGCCATCTAGCCCAGTCATCTCTGCTTACATAAAGCCATCTAGCCCAGTCATCTCTGCTTACATAAAGCCATTCAGCCCAGTCATCTCTGCTTACATAAAGCCATCTATCCCAGTCATCTCTGCTTACATAAAGCCATCTATCCCAGTCATCTCTGCTTACATAAAGCCATCTATCCCAGTCATCTCTGCTTACATAAAGCCATCTAGCCCAGTCATCTCTGCTTACATAAAGCCATCTAGCCCAGTCATCTCTGCTTACATAAAGCCATCTATCCCAGTCATCTCTGCTTACATAAAGCCATCTAGCCCAGTCATCTCTGCTTACATAAAGCCATCTAGCCCAGTCATCTCTGCTTACAAAAAGCCATCTAGCCCAGTCATCTCTGCTTACAAAAAGCCATCTAGCCCAGTCATCTCTGCTTACATAAAGCCATCTATCCCAGTCATCTCTGCTTACATAAAGCCATCTATCCCAGTCATCTCTGCTTACATAAAGCCATCTATCCCAGTCATCTCTGCTTACATAAAGCCATCTATCCCAGTCATCTCTGCTTACATAAAGCCATCTATCCCAGTCATCTCTGCTTACATAAAGCCATTCAGCCCAGTCATCTCTGCTTACATAAAGCCATCTAGCCCAGTCATCTCTGCTTACATAAAGCCATCTAGCCCAGTCATCTCTGCTTACATAAAGCCATTCATTCCAGTCATCTCTGCTTACATAAAGCCATCTAGCCCAGTCATCTCTGCTTACATAAAGCCATCTAGCCCAGTCATCTCTGCTTACATAAAGCCATTCAGCCCAGTCATCTCTGCTTACATAAAGCCATCTAGCCCAGTCATCTCTGCTTACATAAAGCCATCTATCCCAGTCATCTCTGCTTACATAAAGCCATCTATCCCAGTCATCTCTGCTTACATAAAGCCATTTAGCCCAGTCATCTCTGCTTACATAAAGCCATCTAGCCCAGTCATCTCTGCTTACATAAAGCCATCTATCCCAGTCATCTCTGCTTACATAAAGCCATCTATCCCAGTCATCTCTGCTTACATAAAGCCATCTATCCCAGTCATCTCTGCTTACATAAAGCCATCTAGCCCAGTCATCTCTGCTTACATAAAGCCATCTATCCCAGTCATCTCTGCTTACATAAAGCCATCTAGCCCAGTCATCTCTGCTTACATAAAGCCATCTAGCCCAGTCATCTCTGCTTACATAAAGCCATCTAGCCCAGTCATCTCTGCTTACATAAAGCCATCTAGCCCAGTCATCTCTGCTTACATAAAGCCATCTATCCCAGTCATCTCTGCTTACATAAAGCCATCTATCCCAGTCATCTCTGCTTACATAAAGCCATCTAGCCCAGTCATCTCTGCTTACATAAAGCCATCTAGCCCAGTCATCTCTGCTTACATAAAGCCATCTAGCCCAGTCATCTCTGCTTACATAAAGCCATCTAGCCCAGTCATCTCTGCTTACATAAAGCCATCTATCCCAGTCATCTCTGCTTACATAAAGCCATCTAGCCCAGTCATCTCTGCTTACATAAAGCCATTCATTCCAGTCATCTCTGCTTACATAAAGCCATCTAGCCCAGTCATCTCTGCTTACATAAAGCCATCTAGCCCAGTCATCTCTGCTTACATAAAGCCATCTATCCCAGTCATCTCTGCTTACATAAAGCCATCTAGCCCAGTCATCTCTGCTTACATAAAGCCATTCAGCCCAGACTTGCTATAACACCACACAGGCATTCTTGACTGTAATATTATTCATACTTTATTCAAACTTTTGACTTTAAGCGTCTTCCACAAATAAACACTTCCTCCAAGTAGGAATTAAAAGTAGCCAGAATAAAAAAGCCATGCCTATGAAAATGAACATCAGATGTCTTAATCATTATTTTACGAGCTCTGGGACCTGAAATGCGCCCGTGGGGAGGTCGGCCAGTGGAATCGCAATTGGCTGCATTTTTAAGAGGGGCGAGGGGGCAGTGTAGCGTTTAACTGCGTTCGACCACAGAAACCCGAACAAAACGACTACTCAGTGCTCAGTTCAGCAGAAATAACCCCCAACCTGCCCTGTCCAGATTGAAGCCTGTGTCATTTCCTGTCCCTGCTGGTGGTGTAACGCTGCCATGCCGTCCCAAAGACCCTGGGGACAGAATTCAACTGAGACTTTACTTTCAGTCAGCGAGCAGACAATCACACTCACATCTAAGCTGTGTCACACCATGCTCAACCACAAGAATACATTAGACGTTTTATTGCTGCTTCCCAAATGGCACCATATTCCCTTTGTAGTGCACTACTTTTGACAAGGGCCCATAGGGCTATGCCTTCCGCGACTGCTTGTGACAACTCCTATGTCTACACTTGCGTGACGCTGACTGAGACAGAGCTGCTTTACTCAATACTCATGACAGTGGTTTCCCCAGGTGTTAAACACCAGCTCAGCTCAGCACAGTAGGGTGAAAGTGTGTTGTCATGTATCCCGCACGTTTTTTGGGGAGTTTCGATGTTTCTGCTTGTGTGGGTCAGGTGTGGGTCCTTTACCTGGCATGACGGTCTTGTCGCAGGCCACACACTTGGAGGAGAACTCGTTGCAGTAGCAGTCGTTGCACAGCAGCGCCTCCTCCTGGCTGGTGAAGGGCTCGTCCGCCAGCGAGCGGTCACAGCGGAAACAACGGAAACAGTGTTGGTGGTAGTGCCGGTCCTCGTAGAACAGCTCCTGGAGAGGGAGAGAGGTGATGGGCCAAGGCAGGGGCAGGGTAATGCTGAGTTCATAACCAAGTGGGTATTTAACAGATACGACTGGGACAAATCCACCTGCACGTCCCTCCAACTGGTAATTACTGGTGGGAAACTCGTCTATCATCTCTGAGCTCCAACGTCTCGCACATGCT